>NC_056746.1:1077652385-1077692385 GCF_019279795.1 Protopterus annectens | reverse complement strand
ATCATTTGTGGGTTAGTAATAGTCAACACATTCCAGGGTTAGGTATAACAGCATGCATAGATATTCCCATTAACCTAGACATCAGATACGGAACAGTTGCATAGCCAGCAGAACACATGCATATATGGGACCACAGTGGTAATAAGAACAGCATGCAGGTACATTGATGGCACCATGCCACCAATGTTGGAATAATTCAATATAGCACATACATGGGAACCATCAAAATATTTATCAAATAATTGGACATTATCAGAACATAGCTGTCATTACATACAATTTGGGGTGAGTATGTTGATTATTGTTGGACATATGGTGAGGGTGAAGATGTCAATTAGCAACTAGTATATTCCTGTAGTCCACATTACTTTCCTAGTCAGTGCTGTTATCTGTACCTTATAAGTCTTACTACACTACCCTATAGCCTTTGTTTGGACAGTGATATGGCTGTCATCATCATTACACAATTACACATGAACTGGTTTTACCTGCAGTATACACCTCTCACCTGGTATACCTGAGGAGGAAATGTTTGTTAGCACTAACTGTTTGTACACATACTCCCAGATTCTGGGTTGTTGTTTTGCACATAGCTATCCAACTCTTTCTGCACAGATTTTAGCCATGTGTTGACCACATGATGGTGTGCCAGGACATATCTGGAATATTGCCCTCTTCCACCTTTAGTGACCTGACACACCCATATACATGCTTTCCTGCACAGTTATATTATGTAGCACAGTGTGGGTCACAGTGACCAGTGATACTTTATTATTCCGAGAAACTGCAACACTCACAATTCAGTCGAATACCAGAGTGAACAGTACCAGTACAGGTTATAATGGTCTGTATTTCTCAGCACAGTGTTCGTATCCAACGTACCTGTGGGAGCAATGCTTGTTAGTACTACCTGACTATTGCCACACAAATTCCAGATTACACATTAGTATTATGCACATACCTCTCACCCTGTTACTGCATGCACTCTGATCACAGCTTAACAACATGGGAGTATAGATAGAACATACTTGAAATATTACATTCCTAACAGTTTTGGGGGTTGCTACAGTGACAGGTGTGTTCTCATGATGTTTGACAATCACTTGTATTCCCTATTTGCTGGTTAAATATCTGGGATCATCCGAGAGACTTACCAGGGGGACAGGGGGACAGACAGCAGATATGGGCACATATACTCTACATTCCAGCCTCATCTGTACAGTTGTGGGGTATGAACTTGTATGCAGCCTAATTCCACTCCCAGGATTCAGACCATGGCTATGTCTGCTACAACTTAAACACTGTCCATCACAGTTGTGTCTGCTATAGAGAAATTGATGTATATCTCCTATCTGCTTTGTGTCTTATTAATCCCCTGTGCTTTTGCATTCTGACCTTGTATTACTACACTCATACACAGATTTCCTAGACAGTTATATGTTGTTGGACAGTGTGGGTGACAGTGATGTGTAATACCTCATTATTCAGAGCAACTGCATATCATTCTTGTATTGCTGAGTGCAGCATTGGTATCTGACAGACCTGTGGGAGGAATGTTTATTAGCACTACCTGAATGTTCCCACACATAGTACCAGATTCCACATTACTATTATGCACATACATCTCACTCTGTTACTGTATACACTCTGACCACAGCTTGACAAGTTGGAGTGTAAATGGGATATGTCACATAAGGTATTGGGGAGTTGCTAGTGTGCCAGCTTTGTTCTCATAGCTGTGTGTCAATCAGTTGTATTTCCTGTTTGCTGCCTATACGTCTGGGATAATCCCACTAATTTCCCAGGGGGACAGGTTGATAGGCAACAGGTATGAGCCACTTTACTAGACATTCTAGACATATCTGTACAGTTGTGGGGCATGGTTCTGTATGCAGACTACTACCACTGGCAGGATTCGAACCGTAGCTGTGTGTGCTAAAAAAATAGCAGGTCACATCTCAGTTGCATGTGCTATTTGTTTTTTGTTGTCTGCATTTTCCCTGTTTACTGTCTATGTGTCTCTCAGTTGTACTAAATGGCATCTGGGGATTACACTTGTCATATACAGGCATTCCTACACATAATATTTATGGTGCACAGTGTGGGTAACAGTGCTTAATACTACAGTACTATTACATGATTGCATATCTACATTACCATATGATACCAGGATATACACATGCAGTCCAGCAGTTAGACCTGTATTGGCAGGCTATTACAACTAGTATATTCCTGTAGTCCACATTAGTTTCCTAGTATTGTATTGTCAGGCTATTACACTTTTATTGACTTTCAAACAATATGAGACTCTTCCTGCCATATTCTTTAGGGTATGCAGTACTTGCCTTGAACAATACAGGTTTTATCAGAAAAATAGCTACCACCAAATGCAAGTCTCCAGTCCCAAGAAACAAATATAGTCCAAATGTAAACTAACCAAAGAAGGACCAGGAGCAGGCTGCAGATTCCAGTTTCAAAGTAATTTATTCCAGAACAGACGACATCCAAACACAAAACAACACTAATGTTCTCATAGGTGTGTACCCCACTTCGTCAGGTGTAACAATATTTCATTTAAGCATCATTTTATACTCTAGAAGTGCTGCAAAAACAGCCAGTGACTGGTCACATGATATTTTTACTTAAAGCCACATACACATTTCCTTAAAGAAAGTGGTATAAATATAAAAGCATACATAATAATGTATTGAAAATACACATGAAACTTTATTAAAAGTATTAAAAATATATATATTAAAAAATGCATATATTAAAAACTAATACTTAAAGTATAAACACATATGAAAAACTTTTTCATCGAAAAAGTGGTCTCTTCTTTAAAATAGGCTTCAGAGGTATATGGTCATTTAAACCATGCCTGCAGTCTGCTTTCAGTCTAACAATCCATTTGGCTTCTAAGGCCTCAGTTTTATTGCAGACATCACCACCTCTGATATTTTCATTAACCCTTCCTATCACAATTAACTTAAAAATATGTTCATTATCATTGTCACTGACATGCTTAGAAAGTGCACTAACTTTATCCCTTTTACTGATATGATAAATATGTTCTCTGATTTGATCTTTAAGTGCCCTGTCAGTTTTCCCAACATAGAATTTAAAACATTTCAAGCAATGTGCAAGATATACCACATGTTTAGTATTACATGTAGCAGAAATTTTAAAAGTGTATCCCTTTTTCATCTGGGTGCATACATTTAGTACTGGTGTTCAAGTAACTACAATAATTACACCGTCCACACATAGTTGAACCTTCATACTCTAAAGCATTAAATTAATTCCTTGGAAAACATAGCTTCCTTTTAAGGGACAGCTCATTCTTAAACAAAAACTTAGGTTCATGGTCAATAACATTACTAATGTCTTTGTCTGAGGTTAAAATACCCCATTTTTTCTTTACTATGCCCATATATTTATATACATCAGATGAATAGTATAGGGCCATCTTACGTTTTCTTGTAGTATTAGTGTTTTTAATGTTACTAGAAGCACTTCTGTCTGAGAAATAAGGTTTTGCAATTGAATCGCTAAGTTTGGTCACTTCCTGTACATTATTCTTTACCATCTTCTCATTATAACCTCTCTCTATTAAATTTTAATAACATTGTCAGTGCAATCTATAAAGTCTGCTTCCCTTCCATTGAGCCTAGAAGCTCTAAAAGCTTGATTTCTTACAACATTCTTAAAAATGTGCTGAGGGTACATGCTGTCATGTGACAACAAAATATTCACATGGCATGGTTTCTTGTATTGTTTTGTGTACAACCTGTTGGTGTCATCTCTCAGTATCGCTACATCAAGGAAGTTGATTTCATCTACAGAATTTATGGAAGTGAATTTTAAAAATGTGGTACTACTATTAACATAACACACAAATTCAGATAACTGTTGCTTGGTTCCATTCCATAAAATAAAAAGGTCATCCACAAATCTTCTAAAAATGAAATATATTTACTATAAGGACCTTTTAACAAATATTAATCTTCCCAAATCATCATAATGGCATTGGTGTAGCTACTGGCACACGAGGTGCCCATAGCTACACCATTGCTCTGCCAGTAAAAGGTTTTTCCAAATATAAAAACATTACAGCATAGGACAATTTCAAGTAAAGCCTTTAGAAGTAAAATCTGCCTAACTTCAAAGTTAGAATAAGTCATAAGAAACTTTTCTATACTCTCAATTCCAATTTCATTCGGAATCACCGTAAAAAGTGAGACCACATCCATGGTAACAAGTAAGTAATATAGCAATAACCCACGCCTGGGTGTGGGTAATGCGGGATTTACCCACGGTTGGTGTGGTTTTAGTCCCGAGGGTGAAAAGACAACCGTAGGTAAATCCGCATTACCCACACCCAGAAGTGGGTTATTGCTATTATACTATGACATTATTTAAGAAAAGAAATAATTACTTTTCTTAAATAATGGCATTGTATAATGCCTCTTTGCTGCCCTTCCGCAGCTGTCTGGTATCCGCGGCAGTTCTGATGTACTGCGCATGCCTATGCAGTACATTAGAGCTGTGGCCAAAAGCAATGGAGAAAGCAAGGTCTCCGTTGCTTTTTACTGTTTCGCTATGTTAAATGGGTTTAACATAGCGAGACAGCTTTAAAATAAGCAACAGGGAGATGTCCGTTGCTTATTTTAAAGCTGTCTCGTTATGTTAAACCCATTTAACATAGCGAAACAGTAGATCTTGCTTTCTCCGTTGCTTTTTAAACCTGTCTTGCTATGTTAAATGGGTTTAACATAGCAAAACAGCTTTAAAATAAGCAACGGAGATTTCCGTTGCTTATTTTAAAGCTGTCTCGTTATGTTAAACCCATTTAACATAGCGAGACAGGTTTAAAAAAAAAGCAACGGAGAAAGCAAGATCTCCATTGCTTTTTACACACTGTGTCACTATGTTAAAGGAGTTTAACATAGTGAGACAGCTTTAAAAAAAGCAACGGAGATCTCCGTTGCTTTTTCTAAACCTGTGTCGCTGTTAAACTCTTTTAACATAGCGAGACAGTGTTTTAAAAGAGACTTATACTAATGGAAAAAGTCCGGGTGACCGGACCTTTTTCCATTAGTATAAGTCAATTTACAACGTGCACGCTGGCCAATCAGCGTGCACGTTTTGGAATATTAATGTGGGGTCATGGTATAATCAGCATTAACATCCACTGTTTGTATATTGTCAAACAGATCTTTCAGAAAATGTTCAGTGTCCCTTAGGACCTATGGTATTTCATTCAAAAATGGCCTTCAATTCTTTTCTATGTATATAGAAGCTCAGTAGACCATCCTCTCCCTGAGATTATAGGTCTCATTGGTGGATTAGTTTTACTTTTATGAGCTTTAGGTAATCTCTGTATATAGGGAATAACAGGATGTTCTATAAGAAAAAAGTTATAGAGCTCATTAGTTATAAGACCTTCATTCAACAATGCTTTTAACTTGTTTATTTTAATATTTGTGATTTGCATATAAAAACTGGTATCTGCTAACATAGTCTGCATAGCTTGTGTATACATATGAGAGTCCATGACAACAATAGGGCCCCCCTTATCAGCAGACCTGATTACAATGCTAACATATTCCTGCAAGTTTGTTAGGGCCTTCCTTTCATTCTTATTTAAGTTGTTTTATATATAACCTCTGTTGCCTTCAACACTCTGTATTTTATACACTTCTTGTATACACATTGCCTCAAATGCATGTATTAATGGATTAACTGGTGGTATAAGTGAACTAGGTTTTCTAAACAAGTGCATTTCTCCGCCTTTATTTTCAGCAAACAACATTTTCAATGTTAAATCTCTACAAATGTTTTTTATATCAAAAATAACTTCAGTAATGTCAGAGTACCTACTTGGTATGAACGAAAGTCCTTTTTGCAAGATACTCATTTCTTCTGATGAAAGAGTAATGTGAGATAAGTTCAAAACTATGCCTTCTTGTGAAAAAAGTCTTTCTTGAAGCTGCCTGGGCCTGCAGTCTGTCCCTCATGTTTCCTCTTCTGGCAACTTCTGCTTCTGCCCCTGGTTTTGAAGTCCATCTCTCTTACAGGTAGAGGAAAACAAAGTTTCTGTTGGACTAAACGGTGAATGCTGGAAGCACTACATTCTTCATTTACTATTGCTTCCACTGGATGATGCACCTGTGCTGAAACCAGAAATGTTTTTCTTCTGGCCCCAGTTCCATTGAATCCTTCATTGTTCTCCTTCGAACCAATATTTGATACCTCAATAGATGTGGAATCACTCGCAGAGTTCTGCAATAAAGTCAAATTCACTTCACATTCTCCTTCAACTGCGTTCTGTTGTGACAGTCTCTCATTGACTGAAAGTGCTTGTCTTTCTGTGTTTAATTCAGTATGTACAGGCATACTAACTGCAGCAGTGTCAGTACCAGTAAACCTAGGCCAAGAGAACACATTGCCATGTAAAAAATCATTATGGTCTCTCTCAACCTTTTTAATTTTTATCTTACTTAATTTATGTTCACAAGCAGAGACAGAATGTATTGTCTCTACAAAGTAATTGTCTAAAACAGCAGTCCCAATATATTTAAGTAAATCATCATATTTAACTTTGATAGAAGCAGTGAGGGACTTTATTTCTTTTTAAGCTGCTGCAACTAATAAATTCATGTAACTAATACTGGTGTTAAGATTGACTTTCTGCCATTCTGTCAGTAAATCAGGATCATAGTTTATATGAGAAGGCATTTTCAGTACACGGAACCCTCTTGGAAATATGCCTTCTTTAATAAAAAGTTCCATATGGAATTTTTCATAGAAGTTCCTTTTCAGTTTAAAAAGTTCATTTTCAATAGTATGCAACTTGGACTTCAACAAGACAATGTCAATACCACAAACTTCATTATCTGTGTTGTCACAAAAACAGTTGAACAGTGGATTTTCAGTACTTTCTATAACTTTAAGCAGTCTCTCAACATTAACAGAAGTACCTTTAGTAAGAATAAAAAATGTCAACAAAAGCAGTTCCAAAAGTACAAATGTAGGCACCAGTACAAATCCACTACAAAATTAATGTAAAACAGGTTTATTCACTTAAACAGTTGAGCGCTTTCATCATACAATAGACTTCATCAGAACAATGATACTTAATTCATACTCACTTATATATACCAAAAAACAGTCACCTTTAGTAAGAAGTTAATTTCCTTATTCAAGTCCAATAAATTCTATTTCATCAGCCATAATCCAGGCAAAGGTGGTAACAAGAATTAAAACAATGAAAGTCAGAAGAATAGTACTTTTATTTTTATTTCCTATCACAGTAAATGCATGAGTATTACTGACCTGCCTCCCATCGCAACCTTGCCAGGTGACTGATGTGGGCCTCCTGGTTTGCAGCCTGCTCCATTGCAGCTGTGGAGGACATAAGAGGAATATTTAGCCATACCTAACCATGATATACCTGAGCTGGCAATTATTACGCACATACTGGGGTGATACTTACACACAACTGGAACATCCCCTGCTGCTCTAGCTTCCTGGAGCCACTCCTCCAAGAGGTCCCCCTCATGCTGCTTCAGGTCAGCATAGTGGTGCCTGACCTGCTCACCAGTTCAGGGTATACCAGTGGCACTGGTGAGGTCATGGTTGAGACAGTCCCAGGCCTCCGCCTTATATTGGGAGCCCTGGTATTGGCTCTGCAGCAGTCTCTGAGCATGGTCTTTAACTAGGAGTCCTGCCATGACCTTGGACTCCTGGATGCACCAGCACTGCACCTGGAAGTGCACACCTTCTCCCCTTACTGCCATAGTGCTGGCAAGGGGAAGCTACAACCAGTTATGAGATGTATTTCCACCTCTTGGGTATAAGTATGGCTGATTTCCTACACTTTTCTGTGATTGGCCAGTTTTGAAAAGGCAAAGCTATGGGCAAACCTGCTTAATGAAAGTTGGCATTGTTTAAAGGGGTATAACACTAGGCACATTGAGTTAGCTGGCCTACACATTGCTTACACCTCCTAAGATGGCCTGTGCAATGCTTAGTGTTGCTTACATTAGACTTTGCATTATTTTTTTCTTTTTGGCATTGATTTCTTATTCATTACATCTTATATATCTGCCTGGTATCCATGATTAATGTGCACGTACACTCTATGGAGTCCTTGTGTTTTATTGGGAACTTCAACACTCTATTATAATTAAACCTCACTTCTGGGCTTTCTGCTGTACTCCAGTTCACATATTTATGTCATCTAGTGGGTTATGGAACATATGACTGTATACCGATTCCTGTCATAGGTTCAGTTTGTTTTTTTTTACTATGGTGAGGACTTGTTTGCTGATACCTCATTCTTCTGTACTTCTGTGATGGCTTGGTGCTTAACTACTGTGAGTATGGTGTATAAGGTCCTGAGTTTGATACCCGCATGGTTATTTATTTTGCTGATGGCCAGAACAATGGCCGTTGGATGCAGAGTGATTAAGGCACTTTTGAGCAGTTGTAAGTGGGTTTGCACAATGGTAAGCACTGCTAACCTCCCATTCCATCTGCTTACAGAGAGTTAGCTTTAAAATTGCTTAACCAGTGTAGGCATTACTTACCGCTGCGCAAATGGGCTTAAGCCTGCTTACTAGTGCTTAAATATGCTTACTACTGCTTATGTGTGTTTAAACGTGCTTGCTAGTGCCTTATTCATTATGACACTGACACCTCACATGTGCACTTACTGTAGTACTCCAGTTCATGAAAATATGTTATTTAGTGGGTTATGCAACATAAATATTACTCATAAAGTGCTTTGCCGTGGAAAATGGAATGTGCTGCAGTGGGACTCATACCAGGAATGACTGCTCATAAGGCAAATGCTCTGTGAACTACACAACTTCTATGCTGCTTTATTTGCAACCATTTAAGCTGTATTAACTGTAGCTAAGCGATGGGCATACTCGCGCACCTACGGTTAACTTTAATCAGATTTAAAAATAAAAATTAAGGGTTTCTTCATTTTATTTATGTATACTGTTGCTGTTGTACACAAGGGGAACTGTTGGTGGGGATATGCGGTCACCTGTGAGCGGTCTCACTCATTTCATACCACTTTTTGCTGTTCTTCATTGCCAGGGTGTGTTTATTCTGAGAGGTCTGCTCTCAGACACACCCCCTACACTCTTACATGTTCTATTTAAGCCTAGGAGCTCAGGCAGAGTGCCTCATTATTATGCATGGTGCACTGCCTTCCTGCTCCTAAATGGCTGCCTCCGTGCAGGACTAAGCTAGTCCTGCATAGAGGAATAGTAAATCCGGGGGTATGTGTTTAGATGGATCAGGTGTTTTTTCATTGCTATGACTTTCAGAATAGTAAACATTCATTCTTGTGTAATTACAGTCTTCTTGTCCCATTCTTTTTAGTTTTGACTGAAGTATATCCATATATGTATATGTGTGTGTGTATATATATATATATATATATATATATATATATCCCTCTATATATATATATATATATATATATATATATATATATAGATAGATAGATATAGATATATAGATATAGATAGATATAGATATATACATATAGATATAGATATATAGATATACAGATAGATATAGATATGAAAGCAAATGAATAACTGTGTTGACTGGTTGATAATTAATGTCATATCATAGGTTATGGGTCAGTATACTTACACAACTGAGGGATGTTTGCAGTTCTAAATTCATCCTCCAATTGCCTTAGTTGGTATTGCTTGTACTTTCTCAGGTCATTATAGTGTTTCCCAGGACATGGAATGCCAGTTGCAATACAGACAGTCTGGTCCAAGCTATTCTATGCCTCAACCTTATATGAGACCTGGTATAATCCCCTTGCAGTAGCTTATAGCCCCCAAAATTCTGGACTCCTCAACACCCCACCTTAGTACCATTCTCTCCAATAACAGCCATGTCTGCAGTATTTAAGCTAACAATATATGCCTGAATTAGCGCCCAATTCACATCCTACATGCAACAGATTGTGCACAAGGATGCACAGCCTTTTCAATTGCATTTGTACAATTCCAAACATATGGTTTCCTTGACATAGACATTGGCAGTATGTACATCATATAGCGCTAAAGGTGTGAAACATAGCACTGAGATTTGCCATGTGTGACGGTCAGATTATTGGCACATGATTCAGTATTAAACAATGCTTAATGGCTTAGTTTGTAATCCTTAGTGTCTGAAAGGATAAATGGGATGAATTGCAATATATTTTGACATTGGGACTTACACACTGTTAAAACTTTTGGACTTACATACTGTTAAAACTTTGTTTTACCATATGGGAACTGAATTCATGGGAAAAAGAATGCAAAAATTGAAACTTAATTTATTAATTCTCATTGCCACAGGAGAACTTCCTTTTAAGCATAGCAATTGGAGATATACTAATTTCAGAATGAAAGGTGATCTACTTCAGAGAGGCCTGTATGTGTGTGATTTAAGTAGTCCTGGGAATGTATTCATATATAAAAATTAGTATTTCTGTTTGTAAATCTATTTCAGATGGATGAAGTTGCATGACATGTGTAATACAGGTTGGGGTATGTTTTATATATATATATATATATATATATATATATATACTTCACAAGATATACTGTCCTAAGCACATAATTAGGATATGTGATGAGTCATGCTGATTGTAACAAAACTATTGTTCCCCATACAGATGCAAGTGCATTTTAAATTAAATATTATAAATGTCATGTTTAAGAAATTGCACATACATTAGACCGATGTTATATGTGAAGCATTAATGGTACACGCTAAATAGAAAAGTTTAGTTAAACAACCATTACTGATACTTTGCTTGAAATAAACATGCTTATTATTCTCGTTTCTCTTTAGTTTTACATTCCTAACCAAAATATTGTGAGAAATAGGATTCTGACACTCTTTGTAAAATCATCTTTTAGCTAAATTTGAACCCATAATCATCTGTAGCACCACTTCATGTTTATTTTTGCAGTGCTAGGGTGTGTCCATGCAATCTTGTAGCTCCATACACCATGTTTACCTTCCCTATACTTAGCGTATATTGTGGTATTCAGGAAAGCAAGTGATTAAACAACTCATTTGCATATTCACGGCACTCAGAGGGATGAGTCTGATCTATATAAAGGTGACAGTGTAGCTAAGGAACTTGTATCTTAGTGGGGAGACTATTTGCCTCCAGACAGTGTGATACTGCTAAATACACTTTGTGGTGATTTATCTTCTTTTTAAACTGTTTTCTTGGCACGGTATGCCACTGTTTATTACAGAATGCTTTTAGTTTAACATTAATGAAGGATTGCAATGTTCAATACAGACATTGCTTTATGTCTACATTTTCTTTATCTTTACATTTTCTTAATCTTTTACTCTTGACATAGCCTATATATATATATATATATATATATATATGTGTGTGTGTGTGTGTGTGTGTGTGTGTGTGTGTGTGTGTGTGTGTGTGTGTGTGTGTGTGTGTGTGTGTGTATATATATATATATATATATATATATATATATATAGATATGTATATATATATATATATATATATATATATATATATATATATATAAAATGTGTATATATATATATATATATATATATATATATATATATATATATATATATATATATATATATATATATATCAGTTATCTGTCTGCATTACAAAGTTTGATAAAGAAAGAATGCTACCTGACATAATTGTACTTGCCATTCTATATATCTTTATATGGTATATCTAGAGACAACAATAAGTGTGAGTTAGATAGCAAAGTACAAAAAAGATGCAGGAGGATTTTTTGGGGGAGGAATTTGACTGGTCAATACTTTATTACATGAGATGATTCTTCATCTGCACATGTAAAAGGGATTGTTTTCTGTTTTTGTTTTATTTGCATTTATTTGCATTGCTACACTTATCAGTCTTCTTTCCTTTCCCTTCCTTACATACAGGGACAGCTGGATTGTAGTCTGCCATACCACTTGCACATGGTAAGCAAACTTTTTTTATTGTACTAGTGTATATAAGGTAGATTTAGGTGTAACTGAGACTAATATTTGTATTGCTTAAGATCTATTATAGTTTAACATACCTTTTGTATAACAATGTTTTGATTATTTTCATACCCTATTTCTCTCTTTGTTATGTTTATTGCTTGTCATAATAAGTGATCCTGATGTTGGCATTGTGGAACTCCAACCACCTGATGTCAGAGTATCAGTATCCTCTGATGGTGATGGTGGTAGTGAAAAGGCACAGTCTGAGGGTGAAGATGGTCAGCTTGACACTGAGGTTGCAGCTCCCACATCCCCTACCCATATTTCTGGCACAGTCAGTAGGCCTATGCATGCCCATCACATGGATACCTCTGAGGTTGAGGGTGACATAGTTGATCAGTGCATAGTGATTACTTTAATTCCAGAGCTGGTTGATTCCCCCCATAGCCATTGTGAAGGTGAGGTGCCACACAGGAGAGTTGGTAGAGATGCTTTGATAAGGCCTGCTCTCTACCCTCTTTCTGATGCTAGTGTGTCATTAGCTACCACCACACTTATGTGTAGGGCTATAGTAGAGGTATAGGCATGTTCCAAAAGGGCCTCAGAAGAGATAGTGCAAGTACTAAACATCATGTATTCTGTGTGGGTGATTTCTTGGACAAGATCAACTACACACTGAATCAGGCAGTGTCTTTGATGGAACATTTGTTGGGGAGGGTGGGCATCTATGTACCCAGAGAGCCACTACATTTTCTGGTATTAGTAGACATGGTCATGCTAGATCCCACTCCCATAGTTGAATTACTTCCACTACTCATCAGTGATTGTGATGTCAACACCCACACATGGGAGGCCACGGGGTAGTGGTTCTGGACATAGTCATGATGAAATCTCATTCAGCAGACACCACTCACATTCAGGTAGCACATCAACTTCTTACCAGAGCCATGGAAGTAGTAAAGCAACTCCTGGTAGTGGTTGTTTTCATGTTTGGGGCAATGATGCTGAACTGACTACTCTACCATGCACAGATCACACCTGTCCAAGATGTCAGGACATAGTGCTGCTTTCATGCATAGATACATGCACACATTAAAAAAAAACCAACTTGACTATACCATCTCACACACATGCAAGATATCTAAAGAGTACTACTGAGTGGTATACATCTCTACTTACTGGCCTGACCACTGCAGCTATTCAGTCAAACTTAGTACTATGCTTGTGCAAATGATGGTATAATTGACCTGTTCCATGGTTTATAGGCAGTGGTGAAGTGAAATGATTGATGCACAGTACTGGGTAGAATACATGACTGTATATTGCAAATATTAGTCATATAAGCTATTTTGTGATGTAGGTGTATACCTCAGACAAATGCTCTGCTTAGGGATATATACATATTTCCATATGAGAGTACTCGGTTATATAACATTTTTTTCCTTACAAGTTCCACACTTAGCCCATGTTATTATTATTGCATTTACAAATTGTGCCCTTTGGGGGGTTGTCCTTGTCTGATGCTATCAGAACACAGCCATTACATGGTTAAGTAAATGTGGAGTTTGACAGGCAACAGTTCTCATCTTTGTATGTGCAGCAGACCTTAAGCTTTGACCAAGATAATGAGTATGCGTGCTATCCTTTGCCTCTTAGCCAGAGCCAGGACATTCTATGCATGTCTCTACCTGTCAGCACAGGCTGTAGCTGGTGGTTGTCCCTCAGACTCCTTTCCTGTATCTGCTGCTGCTTCTGGTCCTGCCTGTGGTGCATGAAATTGTGGTCCTGATACTTATTATGGTTGTTGAAGCTGTTTCCTCAGAATTATATTGTGTAATATAGCACAAATTGTGAATATTTGTGCAGAGGTGCCAGGATCATACTGCAGGGCAACTGCTGATGTGTCTAGACACCAGAACCTTGATTTGCACAATTAAAACACACACACACACACACACACACACACACACACACACACACACACACACACACACACACACACACACACACACACACACACACACACACACACACACACACACACACACACACACACACACACACACACATCCTTGGTCAGTGGAGGGTCTGTGTTTTTTTTCTTGAGCGTCATAAGCCAGAACTCCAGTGCATAACCCACATCCTTCACTAAATGCCCTTGTGGAAAGTCATCCCTAGCAAACATTGTGTACAGCTCACAGGTGTGCCATATGTGTGAGTCATGAAAACTGCATGGGTTACCTGCACAGACATTGTAGATGATCTCTTGGGCATTGTGGACAACCTGACAGTTTATAGAGTGGCATCCCTTTCTGCTGATGTACCTCCTTCCCTATTCACCAAGTGGGGTTTTTACATCTATGCATGTGCAACCTATGGCTCCCAACACTTCAGGGAAGTGTGTTATATGGTTCTGGCTCTCTTCTGTGGAGTGTGTGGTAAAAAGATGTGAGTCGTTGCATATTGTAGCATTGCATTTAAAATTTGGTGTAATATTCTAAAGGATGATACATGTGGTATCCCTAAAATTTCCACTGTGGGTCTCTGGAAAGTAACAGTAGCTAGTATTCATAATGCTACACATACCTTTGTTTCCAGTGAGATGGGTTCTGCATGATTTCCCTGAGGCCTGAGGTGGCAGCAGCAAAGGTAGCAAAGTCCCTCTAGTGTTTCCTTGTTTGCACTCTATCACTCTTCAATTTCTATGTCATGCAGTCCATGATAAATCAAACAGGGTTTAAACACCCTTCTTCTTGCCCGAGATCTGACAGCACAGCAACAGCGCCTTGCTCTAAAGCCTGTTGCACACACAGCATAATGATAACAGAAGCAACCACTAATATTTTCTTCTAAATGTAATCATGTCTGTATTACAAAAAGTACTGAGGCACAAGCCTCAGAGCAGAATTCACAATACTGCCACTACTGCAAACTTACCACAGATTAACACAGCAGACCATACAGAAATTTACATGTAACTCTGTAATAAATGACCAAATGAGGCTCAAATATGGCAGCAGATCACATCCTAACCACAACTGTGAAAGAAACTATATACACACAATCTTCACACAACTATAAATGAAGCTACAAGTCTAAGGTGCCAGAACAAATTATAAATGCAAACAGATAAATGGACAAAAATCAGAGAAGTACAAAAATGTATCGCCATGCAGGTTACTATACGTGCAACTTAAAATATTTAAGAATAATTTAGATAAAAAGCTTTTTTTATTCCCTTTTGATGAAAAGATGAATCTCACACCTCTCAGAGTCTTGAACAAAAGACCCTGGGTGGATATAACTATAAGCTGAATATAGCAGAGGTGGTAGAGAGGGGAGCTATCAATTAAAGCCAATGCTGGAGCTCAAGTCCTGTGGTTAGAATTTCAGAATCTTTTAGCTTAATGCCTCAGTGGAGGGTGGGGAAGAGTCAAAAATAGTGGAAAAAACAGTAGTAAGGTAAACAGAAAGGCACTATAATGCAACTTAAGCATGTATATATAGCAATAAAACATACTGAAACACAAACATTGGAGCAGAATTCACAATATTGCCACTTACTGTAAACCTACCACAGAGTAAGGCACCAGACCATGCAAAAATTTACCAGCAATGTAATAAATGGCTAAATGAGGCTTAAACATGGGTGTGGATCACAGTCCTGCTATAAATGTGAAGAAAGCTACAAGACTGGCCAGACTGGGTTCAAAATAAAAAAGTTACCTTTTACATACAATTCTACTTATGGAAATACAAGTGCAGTATAATGTATAAACAATGCTAAAATCTTGCAGTAATACACAATATCCATACAACTACAATCTAAGTTGGAAGACTAAGGTCCCAGAACAAAATAAAAATGCAAATAGATAAATGGATGAAAAGCAGAGAAATAAAAAAGGTATCACCATACTAGTCACTATAAGTGCAACTTAAATATTTAAGTGGAATTTAAATAAAATTTAAATAAAAATATTTTTCTTCCCTTTTGATGAAAAGCTTGCATCTCACATTTCTCATAGTCTTGAGAAAAAGATGGCTTGGATGTCTGCAAAATCAATTTCAATCAGAAAATGGACATGCACTCATTCCTGCAGAACCCTGTTACTTACAATTGTATGTTCAGAGAGGGTAACAGCATTTTTCACTACTTGAAATCAGTGGACAACGAAGGGGTTAACATTAAGTTTGTAATAATACCAGCATATGGGTAGTCTCAAAAGCATTAGTCAGGCCAAAATAAGTAGTGTGCACAGAGCTCCCACTGTGCACAGCCTCTAGAACCTTGTCAATGAAGTTTACTAGGTTCAAGCACAATGGCTTGCCATTCAAAACCAAATTAAGTGGAAACTAGATCAGTTAAACTGGCTATGTCTACAGAAATTAGTTCTTCCATTATACATTTCATTGCTTTGCATAAAATGGTGGAGAGACTAATGGGGTTATAATTATATGTGTCTTTAGAAGGGTCACCATTATGTAAAGAAGTCACAGTGGCAGTTCTTCAGGCCTCAGGGACACACCATGAAAGGCTGAAGTTGAGCAGTTTAAGCTAAGGCCCAGTGTATACTTGGCACTGAGGAGAATGCTGCTTGGTACGTTATCTGGTAATATAGCTACATTATTTTTAGACTTTGGCAGAGATTCTGAAACATTTTCAAATTAGATTTCAGGAAACTCTACATTTTCAGGAATAGTGGGTGCAACAATGGGGATAGATGGGCTAAAGTTAGCACTACATTTATCAGCTAATGCTTTGGCTATATCCTTGGGGTAGGAATGTGTGATGTTATGGATGAGTTCAAGGAATTGTTGACCATTATTCCTTAATTTCCTAAAATAAATGAAGAAAGACTTATAGTTTCCTTTTATACCTGTAAGTGACCTTAAGTTCAAACTCTGCTTTATATTTTCTTAGAGTCATCTTAAGATCCTTGCTGGCATGTTGCAGTGTGGTCTTGAGATAGGGTGATAGGGATGTTTTACAGATTTTTATTATTTTCTCCTTTAGTTATACAGTTTATTAATACACGAGTTCCACCAGAGAAGATATTTAGAGTGGATGGATTCAGACTTTTCTATGCTGCTATTTAGATCCTTGTTAAAACTGGAGGTGAACATGGCATTTTTTTAAACAAGGAACTTTACAGATAGAATTCTAAATACAGAATTACAAGATATATTCTAAACAAAGAATTCTACAAATATAATTGAAATGCAGAATTTTATAGATGGATTTTTAAGCATAGACATATGCAGGTAACAATTTTAAAGATAGAATTTAAAAAAACAAAACTCTACAGTAACAATTCTAGTCCCATGACTACACAGAGAGGATTCTTAACAAAGAATTCTACAGACATCGAGTTCTAAATAATTAAATTATGTATATAGAATTCTACTAATAGAATTCAAAACACAGAATTCTATGCCCACAGTTATACAGAAAGAATTCTAAATATAAAATCCACAGCATTATGAATGCAAAGATGTGTGCATGGAATTGTAGAGGTAAGATGTGAAACAGAAATGCTTGTAGATTCCACTATAGACAAAGAATTATATAAATACAATTATAGAGAGTCATCTATACTTAACTCGTGGATTACCTTCTCACACATAATCTCTTATCGAACACACAACACGGTTTTCGCCCCTACCACAGCACCACCACAGCCCTAATGGCCTTCACAAATACAGTTAACCACTTCAGAAACTATGGTCTTTATGTATCTGCCATATTTTTGGATCTATCCAAGGCCTTTGATAAGGTAAATCACAATAAACTAATCAACTTGCTCTCCTCATTCAACTTTTGTAGCTCTTCTATCACTTGGTTCCAAAGCTCTCTCTCAGGACATCAGCAGGCTGTATGGTGGCAAAACCGGTTACACTTCATAATCTTGAATTACTGAAATCCCGAATTTCAGTAAACCGAGACCATAAAGGCAAAAACAGAATGCTGAAAGTGCATAAGAGCGAATTTGAATATCTTGAATCCGTACTTATGCATTTCTGGTACGTCATATGTAGTGGTATGGTGCCTGAGCTTGCAGGTGAGTGAGTGTGTGTGTTTCTGTACATTGTATGTGTGGGTAAGGGTAGGCAGGTGTAAGTGTGAGTGTTGGATTTGTTGGTGTTTGTGTATGCGTGATGTGTATTTGTGTGCGAGTGAGTGGAGGATGGAGTGGTGTGAGGTTTTTTTTTTTTATGTTATGTGCGACCACGGAGTTGATATATATATAAGTAGGGGGTGTGGGGTGCACAGCCCCCCCACACATGAGGGGTGCAGGGGGGCTTGTCCCCTGCTTATATGTAGTGTAGAGTTGTGTGGTTTGTGTGCTGTGGGTGGAATGGTGTGTGTGTTATATGGTGTATGGTGTATGTATGTTCATGATTGTGATTTGGGATTGTGGATTTTGAATGGTTTGACTTTATAGCCTCGGGTTACTGAAATTCGGGATTTCAGTAATTCGAAATTATGAAGTGAAACTGGCAAAACCACCTCTCTTCTCTTCTCCCTTTATTCCTAGGGGTCCCGCAAGGTTCCATCCTAGGACCTTTACTCTTCTCCTTATTCATCAACCATCTCCACACCTCCACTCTTCATGTATCTTTTATACACTATGCAGATGACTCTACACTAATATGTGCATCCCCCTCAATACAGCACTTTAACACCATTACCCAGGAATCTTTCCTAGTTGTAGAAGCATGGCTCACCAACTCCCAACTGATTCTCAACCCCAGTAAAACAAAACTCCTTGTCTTCCATCCTACAAGATCTCCCTCATCTTTTGCTTCCTTTAAAATAGAATCCGGGAACAAAACTGTTATCACCCCAATAACCCACACCAAACTACTAGGCATTAAAATTGATAACAACCTGAGATTTGATATCCACATTGCTCAAACCATTCAAAAGGTTCATAAGAAGCTAGGACTACTTTACAGGAACAAACAGTTCCTCACTAGAACCACAAAACCTACTATCGCCTGCACTCACCTCCTCTCAGTGCCTCCCCAATCCTGACCAACCTCCAAAATACTGATCTAACCAAGCTTGAATCCTGTTACAATAAAATCTTCACATTTGCCACTGATGCCAATCACAGGTCTCATCACTGCAGATCTCTAAAACAACTACATTAGCTGGAACTCCCCCAGCTTTTGCACTATAAACAATTAACCTTTGCCCTCCAAATTTTCCATTAGCCTGATGGTACCCCTGCACTCCAAAATCTCCTACAGCCATACTCCACTTCCAGAGTCCTCCTTTCCAGCAGTAAACATCTCCTGGATTCCACTAAAGCCAATAACACAGCTGGTGAACCATCCCTAAAATTTGGAATAAACTACCATTCCCTATTATCTCCAGCTCCTCCACAGCACAATTTAAAAATCTACCAACATCACACTTGAATAATGCCTGGCTATATTCCTGTAACTCACCTGGCTAATACTAGCCTCTGTATAGGCTAACACAGACTGATCATAGGGTGCTATCATAATTCTCTTCTTAACTCACGTACAATGCAACTCAGGAAATCCTAATTTATTGTTGATCTACATATTATGTTGTTGATACCATTGATAAACTGTATTTCTCATCTCTTTGTTTTACTATTGTTCATTTATGTATTGTCCTTGTAAATTTTGTCAACTTCTACAATGTTAAAGTTTTTATATTTTATTTTGTACTGGAGCATTTCTCCCCAGGCCTCCGCTGAAAAAGGACCTGTGTCCTGTTGTAATTTCCCAGTAAACAAATGTAAAATAAATAAATATGGATGGAATTCCACCACAAAATTCTAAACCTTAAAAATTCTACAGATAACATTTTATACACATTCCCCAGGATTCAGCAAGCTGTGCATGGCGTGCAGGAAGAGTGTCGGAGCTGCTGGAAGCAATATGGCCACAGAGAGATCCAGGAACAAGTTCCCAGGATGTGCATGAGCGCTACTGCACTATTCCTGCATGGACACAGCTCCTGTATACAAATTACCCCATTTGCAGGTGAAAACCATGCAAATGAGGTGAATTTGCAATCCAGGAAGCTGGCAGCTGGCCGTCCAGGACTAGTGTAGTCTGCAGAAATGTAATCGGTTAGTAACCAAGTACATTTCTGCAAACTACAAGCTCCAAATACAGGGTGTATATAATGTGGAAAGTGTACCAATAGCCAAATATATGACCATTGGCATGGAAAACAGTTGCAAAAAAAAAATAACCTTTATTTTTTTTTTTAGCCGATTTCAGCTGTTTAAGCGTAGGGCAGCAGGACGCAAACGGGATTGGGCCGAAAATAAAAAAAAACTTGAAATAAGCATTCTATCCAAAATCACAATTTTGCCATTATACTCAATGGCAGGCAGAAAACAACATGGCCAGTGAATAGTGGTTGCTAAGGGGGAAGGCTCAGTGTCAGACTTGTAACTAGGCATTAGCAGGCAATCTTATGCAAATGAGGGGAATATTACTGAATCCCAGATCCCCCCTCATGGCTAGCCTGCACCAAACTGTGTAGGTGCAGGAAGACCATGGTGCAAGCCTAAGAGCTAGCTGACATCATAGAGGGGTGTGTTAGGCATACTGTAAGCTTA
This sequence comes from Protopterus annectens, assembly GCF_019279795.1. Taxonomy (NCBI): domain Eukaryota; kingdom Metazoa; phylum Chordata; order Ceratodontiformes; family Protopteridae; genus Protopterus; species Protopterus annectens. The sequence goes on along the minus strand of NC_056746.1, from coordinate 1,077,671,752 downwards.
TTGGAGCCCTTTGCCTTGGGTTTGCTCTTAGCTTAGCAGAGCTAAACAAGGGTGTGTGTCTGAAGCTGCCAAGCACTCTTTACATTGCCTAAGCGGGTATGCGTGCTGCACACCATGTTTTAAAGGAAAAAAAAGTAAACCAGGAAATAGCAGCTCCATGCACATCTGAGCATTGTGTTTGCACGGCGTGCCCCTGGGCTTAAACAGGAAGGCAATGGGAAGGGAAAACAGTAGTAGGAAGGGAATCAAGGAGAACTAGTATAGCTGTCCGGTGAAATGTATCAGAATCAGCCAATTACACAGGCAGCAGCCTAGCCCAGCACACCACTATAACCTATGCAAACACCTTTCCCTCTGGTTTTCCCCCAAATTCTAAACCACCAGTGTACACAAGTGGGGACATTTTACCAATCAAAAGCAACAAAATGATAGGGGCTGCAGCAGCTACCATAAATCAACATGTGGAAAGAGGCTGAGGGTGGTGAGGATGAGAATGCTGATGACCAACTCTCATTGAGGAGAAGGAGAAGAGTGTACAGACCCAGGGTAACCTACCAGGGGATACATGAGCTGGAGATAGTGTAGCACTATAGGGAGGACAGGGACCTCTTATAGCAAATTGTTGAGCTGTGCCAGCTCACACACAGAACCAACAGAGGAGAACCCATCCCAGTGGATACCAAGGTATGTGTAGGCCTAAGAATACTAGCCACAGGTACCTTCCAAAAGCCAACTACAGATATCATGGGGATCTCACAGGCATGAGCATCCAGGGTACTCCACCAGTTCCTGTATACCATGTCAGCACATGCCAGTGAGCACGTATATTTCCACAACAGCCATGAGGCATTGACCAGTAATATGTGTCTCTTCCACCAAATAGTAGAATACTCTGTGGTAGTGGGTGCTATAGACTGCACTCACATACACATCAAAGCACCACCCAGTGAGCGGGGTAGGGTCTACATCAACCGCAAGGGCTTCCCCTCCATCAACTGCCAGGTCATGTGCGATGCCCAGGGCATTATAATGAATGTGTGTGCTGGCTGCCCTGAAAGCTATAATGACTCCCACATCTAGCATATGATGCAGCTGTACCAGAGATTTGCCAATGGGGACATCCCTTATGGCCACGTAGTGGGGGATGCTGGTTATGCACTGGAGCCGTGGCTGATGACACCCATCAGAAATGCGCACACACCCGAACAAAAACTCCATAATGTGGCACATGCACAGACCAGAATCATAATAGAGCATGTGTTTAGGATGCTCAAGTCATGGTTCTGGTGCCTAGACACATCCAGTGGAGCCTTGCAGTACTCACTAGCTACATGTACTCAAATTGTCATCATATGTGCCATGCTACACAATATGACCCTGTGGAAACAGCTGCAACAGGAACAGCATGGGGCAGGGCCACACAGCCTCACCCCCCACCATTGCCAAGGCCTGCACAGGTACAGAGTGACTCAGAGGAGGAACAACCTGAGCCTGCCCCAGTAGGCAAAAGGAGGCATGCCCAGTATGCCCAGGCCATGGCAAAGAGGCAACGCATAGCACATACACTGACACGGTAGGAACTCAGGGAATGACACCTCTCTCTGACTCACACATACAGTAAAAGGGATGCCAAACATGACACTACCTGTGCTTAACCATATATAGGGAGTGTACTGTGTGCATCCAACATAGTCAGCCCTCCAGCACCATCTTCAATACTGGCACAGCCACAAGGTAAGTCACTCTACTATCAATAGCCAAATGGAGTAGCATGTGCTGTTACTTGTATCTATGGTATGGATGTGAACATGAAAGGGAATTGGGTGGCTGAATGGGATGCCAGCAAATAGTAGACACCAACAGTGACAGCATGAAATCTGTAACAAATACTGGTGTCACCATAGTAGCCAGTACTAGACAAGTGACAGTTGGAATACCTTAGGGTTCAGTCCTGGCACCGCCCTTGTTTGGCATCTACTGCTCTGAAGTACAGTTCAACAGTAAGGGACTCTGGCAAACAAAGGTCACAGATGACTGCACACTGGAAGCCAGTATTGAATCCCCACATGATGTGGATATTCTACAGAAGGGCCTTACAGAAAGACATGCTTAGTGCCTAAGCCATGGCCTAAAGATCAATGTCAAGAAATGTATAGATATCCCCTTTAGGAAGGGACATGTACCTGTGAAGTAACACATAGGTGGCAGTACACTAAACACCTAAAGTTTGATAAGAGACTTAGGGACACAGGTGGATAGTGGTCTCACTTTTGATAACCACATCACCACAACAGTCAGGAAATCCACCTATGTGGCACACCTCATCACTAAGTGTTTTACATCCAGGAAAAAGGAGGCCATTGTCCTACTGTAGTCATCTCTCAGTAGACCCAGTACAGACTACAATGGCCCATTACGTATGTACCTCACAAGACATCTGCAACAACTAGAAAGGGTGAAGACATACCTCACTAAAAGAATCACGGGTCTAAACCTGATGCACTATGTTGACCATCTGAAAATCATCCAGCTATACACTGTCATATATCGTGTTCTCAGAGGCGATCTCTGCTTAACATACCATGCCATGTCAAACCCATAGCTGTTGGACATGCTACACTTAAAGAATTCCAAACCCTCACAGCCACATGTTCCAGGGATCCAAATCTTGTCATCACAATGAACAATACATGCTGAAGGGATGTGTTCCTGACCCAGAGACTCTGCCGACTCTGGAATAGACTGTCCATACATGTCAAGCAGACTGCCTCTTTGGCCCTCTTCAAAAGAAACCTAGATGATTGGATGGGTGATATGAAATTGACCCCGGGGATCATGTCAGTTGCCCTGCTAGACAGGGGTCCAGGGAATTAAATACTGTGGGAAGACATAGCCAGGGAATTGTCATAGCTAGGCATGTATAGGCCCTAGGGCTGATAGCCTAGTACCAACCTATGAACCTATGAACCTATGATCTACACTATCCATTCCCCAACCTTGGAAAGGCTGCTGATGTCATTCACTTTGAAATACACCTTTGGGGAAAGACTGGCCCAGTAAGGTCCATGGTGCATGCTATAACTGCGTAATGCTGTAGTGTGATGGACTAGTTAGGTCGAGTTCTAATCCCAGACATGGCAAGTGTAAATGTTTGTGTGTTTGTTTGTCTGTGTAGGGATTAATGCTTCTGAGGCAATACAGACACTACAACTTCTATTGCCCTACTTTGGCAAGCCTGCTGATGTAATTCACTTTGAAATACACCTTTGGGAAAGGCTAGCTCAGTAAACTCCATGGCGCATGCTATAACTGCGTAATGCTGTAGTGTGATGTACTAGTTAGGTAGAATCCTAATCCCAGACATGACAATTGTGAAACTTAGTGTGTGCGTGTGTCATACATATCCTGTGTGGAGGTAGGTGTGAGTGTTATAACAACAGGACTCATTGTGAAGTGGGTTTTGCAAATTTCTTATATGGTGGGCCTATTATGTGTCACAATGTCCACCTTCAAGGATAACAGATGTCAAACAGCAGAGAGGCTGGGGTAGACAATCCATACCCCTACATGTGACATCATGGCTTGGGGAACAATATAGGCAACCCTTACGCAGAGAACTCTCTCCACCCATGTCTCATACACAAACATACTCGGCTAGGCAACAACCACTATGTTGGTAGTACCCTACATATTGCCCACAGATAGTAACCGTGGTATGATTGCAGTGGACTACAGAGGACATGGCACCCTGTCCTTTCCCTATAATAGGCAAATCATTGCATGCAGTGCTCCTTCGCTATGTTCCTCACTGGACGCCTGCAACAACTGTAGAGCCAGCAAATGTAACCCACAAAGGACATATCATGCCTTATACACATGCCCTGCATGGACAGATGCCACTGACACCAGGGAATACCTGTATCATGCTGTCAATGTAGGTGCAGGCTCAACTTCGTGTCCATTGCCAGTTCTCACTACATGAGGTCAGGAAAGGCACATCTGATGATAGCAATCTGTCTACACAATATGCTCCAGACACACCAAGTACACTTCTACATGTTACAGAACATGCATGTGGGATGTGTGCACATCCCAGACACTGTCCATGTTATGGAATATAGAACACACACATGGCAAGCATTGCACAGTACTAGCCACCCACAATAGTAACCCAGATGACTGGATGGTGAATACAATACCCACCTGTATGGGCCAATCCAGACACTACACCCCTGAGCCACACTGCAGACCATTGCCATGTGGCCTGATGCCAAGGTATACCCTTTACCTAGCCTTGAACAGCCTTCTGGCACAGTCAACCACTACACACATGTGAAGCAATGCACTCATGCATTGTCAGTACTGGCAAGCCTGTGTCTGTGTGGAATATAATGATTTGGACACCATCCACATTCACTACACCTCCCATTGGCCTACTGAAGCATGCCTTCTGATGTTAGACACCTTGACATACCCTTTGCCCATATATCATCCTGATAACCCCTGTGGTGCATGTGATACCTGCGTATTACTTTATTGTGGCAAACTAGCTAGTTAGGAAGTCTAATCCTGACCCTGCCAACTGTGATAATGTGTGCGAGTCCCTGAGAGAGTGTGGCTGTGTCGACCTTGACACCTGTTCCTGTGGGTAGCACGTGTACTATACCTACCTTATCCCTCCTTTATCACTGTTGCTGATGTCACTCACCATCGAATATACGTTTGGACAGCTCCCCAATATGTAAGCTCTGTGCTGCATGCAATAACTGCATAGACATGTGATAGCAATACATAGTCAGGTAGGGGGTTGAAACCCTGTACTGGTAAGTGTGTGACACAAACATGCTTAGGTTTTACTCTCCCACCCCCTCCCTATCTTACTTTGTCTCTATCTGTCTCTCTCACTGCCTCTCTAGTGGATGTTGAGAAGTATACCTGCTTTGCTTAGGCAGCAACTTGTGTTTTGTAAGTGATTCTCATGATCAGCTGATGGCCTCTGCATGAATTGCAGTCACTAGCTGACTGCATGTGGAACAGCTGTGGTAACATTCCCATAGTCAATTGCATGCAAACATACTCCTATAACTAGGAACATCATGTGGGTGTTGGCCATTTTCATTCACTGTGAGCAGGACTTCATGTCGGTGTTTGGCATACGGCATCACAGATGGTAGTGGCATATACCTCTAACAACATACACTGTTGAGACAGGTCAATAAACAGGTGGGGGATGTTGCAGACATGACTACAGAATGTACGTGTTGCTCTTCTGCATTTGGAGTAATGTTGGTTTTGCAGGATTTGTGTGGATATGGCTGGTCTACATGATTTAATACCTGTCATGACAGTGTTGTGTGTTTGAGGAAACTCCCACCTGTGGGGTTATCTGCAGATTGGCCAGTATTTGGAGTCCTATGTGACTTGTGTTACTCACAGGTCACCTATCTTAGAACTGCAGAAGCATAGTCTGAACATTGCAGTCAGTACATGGTGACAGCCATGAGAGTTACTGACTTCATATCCCTCATAGGACATATGTCACAACAAACCCTGTTACAACAGTAAATATATGAGGTTATCACAGCAACATGCCAATATTGGCCCAGTGTTTGTGTCTCCAGCCATAAGTCTGTCAACCTTTGTACATATGGCATGCAGTAAGAGGTGCATATGCTCTGTACACCATTATTTATTGACATCATACCTAATAACAAGCCAGTCAGATAGACTGCTAGACATGTTATATATAGTAGGGGTTATATTTGAGGACATAACCTGGCCATTCTGTGGTTGTGTGTGCAGTTGTGAGGTCTTTGTACTTATGGTGATTGCCGACAGTATCTATATTGCGAATACGTACTTTGGCCTGTGTACAGACTGTAGTAGATGTCATTGTCCTTGTTTCTGTACTATATGATGTTACATGCTGCTCCAGTGCATGGCACCCTATCAGCTTACATGTTTGCAGGGCCAAACACACACATGTCCCAAACCACAGACAGACATCGGACCACACTGTGTTGTGGCCCAATTATATGTAGGGTTAGTATGTGAGTGGCACATATGAGGATGGTGTTGATCAGACAGTCTATATACTGTAATATTAAGCATGCTTACCATATATGGCTGTGCTGGGTTCACATTGGTTGTGGATATGCACTTTCACACAGGTGTATGTTAATCTGTGCTGTGACATGCCTGTAGAGACTCACATATGTGCAGGTACATGTGTATTCTCCCATAAGAAATGTAAGCCAGTGCTGTGGCAGTCTGTCTGTAGTTTGCATAGTGCTTTGTTACATGCCTAGCAGCTTAGTGTAATAACCCAGTGTGATGTTATGTCCAGATATTTGCCAGATGTGCTGCTGCCTGGACACCATAACTGGCATGTATTTCTGACAAAACAGTGGGATGTTGTACAGATGTATGTCACTAACTAGTGGGTAGTATGTGGCCATGTGACCTCTGTATCACCGGTTATTATGTATCAGACAAACCAAAAAATGCAAAACTCAAAAAAAAAAAAAAAAGGCAAACACGATCAGAGATCAGAGCAAACTTTAAAGTATGATGTTTTTATTAATAAATACAAAGCGCCAAGTAAAGTAAAAGTAATATTTTGCCTTCATCAGACAAGCAGCAAGATGTCTAAATGATACAACTTTTATACTAAAAAACAGTTTGTAAAATCCATGTATCAGGACAGACAGGAATGCGTGAATGCATAAACTGTGTGGGCATATGTAGTCTGGTATTTACATGATATACCCATGTACATGGCTGTTAACATCCACATTGTCAGGCTTGGTCCACATGTCTCACACTAAGGGGATCTGTGTATACCTCTGGACTGACCAGAGTGTGCCAGACTATCCACATTTATTGGTCATATCTCTGCTGTAGTCCACGGAATCATTACTGTGATATCAGTGGTACTGTACTATGATGACCTTAGGATGTCTGTCTATAACTGATGGCATACATGTCAATAGCAGATGTGACCTCTCACACACAACATGTCTGTTAAGACAACCCCTGTTACAGTAGCAACAGTCTACATATATACCTGCAATACATACATGACATCCCCTTGCACTAAGTGGTTGAGACTATTAGTGCTGAGGTATGACTCCAATCCATGTTCTGGACATGGTAAACATATATGTATATATATATATATATATATATATATATATATATATATATATATATGTATAGATATGCACACACAGACACATCTACATACATATATATATATATATATATATATATATATATATATACATATACACACACACACAAACACACACACATATATATATATATATATATATATATATATATATATATATATACATATACACATCTATATATGTCTACATATATACACATATAGATATATATGTACATACAGTTATAGATATCAACACATATATAGACATAAATATATATATATATATATATATATATATATATATATATATATATATATATATATATATATATATATATATATATATATACATACACACACACACACACACACACACACACACACACACACACACACACACACACACACACACACACACACACACACATATATATATATATATATATATATATATATATATATATATATATATATAGTATGGTTAAGGTATGAAACACACCATGTAGGCTTTGCTTACCTGTGTGCAAATGTGCTTAGCTGTTATATTGCAGCAATGCTGAAACCTGCTAAGCATGGCTCAGCCTGGTAACCAGTGCTCACATCCAGTCTGATAACATAGCAGGGTAATGACATCTGTAATAAGTGTATGTAATACCATGTACATAACATGCATCTATGTGCTGTCATTACAGTAGCAAGGGGTGTGAGTCTCCTGTCTCAGACACTTGAGTATATATGGCTTGTATAACACTCTTATCCATGTGAATGTGTTACATACAAGGGTAGTATCCCAGGTTATATGCAGTCACACTGGCATGTAGTGCATCATTAAGTTACTACTGTTGACAGTGCTTTCCCATGCAAGAGTAGCTTGCTAATTCTAATACTGGAAATAAACATCCCTGCATGCATAGATGGACTCTGAGTTCTCACTGTCATGTTCCTGGTGTGTGAGCTGTGTCAAATTATATATTTCCTACTAGATAATGATCTGACATGTGGAAAATAACTGTAGACTACTGTCTGTATAGCACATGTCAGTGAGGGCTGCTATCATGTAGTAATGCATACCTATCGGTGTCAGACATCTATTTGTCAACACATTCATCCTACTGCATATCTAGTTGGTGAGCTGATGTCTGTCAGTCCCTGTACAGATGTGATGATGTCAGGTATTCATCTCGGATATGTACAGGCAATCTAAGCTTGACTGACACTGACATATCTGCCCAGCTGTGTTATAAATGGCACAGATAGGACACAAATCTCTGTACGGACCACATGCTATGGATACCTCAACTACACTATCACAGTCAACAGAACATGCTTGGGTACAGGTCTTCAAGACAGACACTAACCATATTATGTAATACATGTTGCATACATGTCAACTGGAGCACCTCTGCAGGAGGCACCCAGAGGATTGGTTGATGCATGTCACTCTCACCCTGATGGTCTCCACAGTGTTGTCTGTTGATAGATGACCTGCTGGCACATGGCAGGTGGCATGATACCACTGTACACACATCCCCTACACTTCCCATCTCTCCATGGACAATAGCCTGGTACACACCTATGATCACCTGCACTGATGCACCCCAGTACTGACAAATGTGTACATGTGCATTCCTGAGAATATCAGTGTCTGTGTGTTAGTAGACCTGTAGTTGGGAATACCCTGAGGCCCTTCACGCCCACTGCACCACCCATTGCCATAGTTAGATGTGGCTGCTGCTGTACCAGACATTACATGTATCTTGTTACATTTCTCTCCCTAAGGGCTACTTGGGCCTTGTAGTACCAGCACAACACTGTTGTACAAATGGGTTGATAGGCATGGGATACCCACTGAGTTCTGGCAAGTGTGTATATGTGTGCATCTGTGTATATATGAAGGGTACAGCATTCCGAGGCCACATACTCTTATTGCAATAAGCATTGCCACACAGTATTAGGGATAGTGATGTTGCTGCCCATAGGAGAGGCATGACAATGCATCACCCTACTATGCCTGTGGCATGTGCATTAGATGCATATCCGTGTAGTAGCATTATTGGGATGGGCAAGGAGTTGTATTGCAGTCCTGGTCAATGTGTGATGGTAGGTATGTCAGAGTGTTATCATGGGTTCCAGTGCATACAATATCCACAGTGGTGTGTGGGTGCTGGGTATACTGTCATTGCACCATGGTACCCCTGGTACATGTCCCATGTACCACTGTATGGTGACCACTGTCGCCATCAACCATACAGGTAACCAATAACACTACCCAGCCCAGTTATGCATGCACTGTGTGCAACCTACCTGTAACACATTGGACACACTGACAAGTTAGTTAGCACTGATAGGCCCGGGTCTCTCGGATGTGTGTCTAACTGTTATGTGTTTGTCAATGTGTATATGATGGTGTGTCACACTATGTATTGTCCATATACAACCATTACATCCCCCATTACCATACTGTACATTCCTGGGGATGTTCTGCATGTAACATGTAACCTGGAAAACACCTCATCCTAAAAGCTGTGTGGTGTGTGCAATTAAAGCCACACACATCAGTAGCACTACATACCTAAGTAGGGGTCTAGTCCCAGTGTTGCCAAGTAAGAGTGTGCGTGTATGTGGAGGGATCTACTTCAGGTTGCAGAATATACATGTCCCAGGGGGTCATCTGTCCAAGAAGTGCATGGCATATGCTAACATATCACAGGTATCATCCTGTGGACATACATTCCATTACAACTACTGTTAGCTGTGTAAATGGCCTCTTTCCCACAGTAGAGATGTGCAGCGATACTGGAGTTGGTATATATAGCTGGGTGTGGCTGCTGTGGACACAGCCAACATCATTGTTGTTACTGTTGAGTGTATCCCCCCATATAGCTGGCCGTAATACTCTGTAGTTCATGTTAACAGGTTAGGTATTTGTCTATCACACTATCTGTGGTTCTACAGCACCTCTCACCCTCCAAAGGGTAGGGGTGTGCCACTCACACCAACACACATATATTTACCATGTTGAGGATTGCACTATATTGGGGAAGGGGACATATACCCTGCCAGTACCATTGTCAATGACATTAAACTAGCAGACTGCTTATTTCGCAATGCGTTGTTCTGCGTAGTCTGGCTTTTTGGAACTACATAGGCTACAAGGGGTTCCTTGCACAGGTACCTACATCCATATGTACAGTATTCTCTGTGTAGTGTATCAATACTTAATCCTCTGTGTCTGTTATACGCAAACATGTGGTGTGTATCACCCAGTACAACTACCATTGTCCATTGTAGAAGGGCTGCTAACTGCAGCCACCATGCACTCATCTGTATGCACCCCCCCCAGACCTATCGGCCATGTGGCAGAGGCAGTAACTGTTATACAGACTTGTGACATGTTTTCACCTGTACCCAAGATATGGCACAGCAAAGGTGTCACCACAGTGCCATACCCCTTGTGAGATATGACAGCAGACCATCCTCCTGCTGACACATGGACACCTACAACACAAATGGATAACATTATGGAGACCACAATCACTCACTGTTACTAACAGCTATAATGCATCATGGCTGGACAGCTACACTACCTGACATGTAAGCATTAAACGTTACTGCTGACAACATGTTACACAGCAGTACATTGGTACACTGTAGTACAGTCACCATGTGCATCAGAACCATATTAGCTTGTCCCTGCATCAATGTTATGGATGACAGGGATGTGGCACAAGAATCATCATATGCACAGGGTGTGTTGTTGGTTTGCCAGAGACCTAGGTTGGGCCATACGTTTGACACTATGTGTGTGAGTGAGGAGTTTTAATTACTGATATGGCTGTGGTAATGTGGTGTGTGTGTAGGTATGGGGCTGCCCTAGTTGTGTTTGTATTGCATGTGAGTATGCATGTACACAGTTCTGCCATGTGGCTGCCCTATACAAATGTTTTCTGGACAGCTGCAGACCATACCTGGCAGGGTGTGCAATTCACCACCTCCGGCAATGGACATGAGAACTGTGCCTGCCAGGGGATCCACGGGCATGTCCAGGTACAAGCATCAATATGCTACTCTCCCCCAAAGATGACATATGTCCACTGGAACCAGGTCCATCTTGGGACTGGCCAGGGCCACGTGCACATGGCCTGCTGTGGTGTGGTGTGGACAGTGACCCCCTGCAGTGCTGGGGATGGTACTGGCACTACAGGAGCGGCTTGGTGTCCTTGCATGTCCACGTTGACCTCCAAATGTTGGTGTTGCTGGCCGATGTCCACATGGCCATCGCACCACTCCCACCACATGCTCTAGCATGGACAAGCCACGGTTGAGGAGGCCCACCATCTCACCTCACCATCTATCCATGACCACTGGATAATAATGGAGGAGACCTGCAAGATCACGGATGTTGTCACAACTGAAAAAGCAGCCCTCTGCAGCCTCACACCCTGTCTGGTGTACCGTTTCATACGTGCCTGTGCCTCCAATACAGCCTGAAACATGCATCGGATGGTAACAGACGTGGAACTTCTGCCAGGGGCATGATGACCAGCAGCCCTCCCACAAGCACCCCTGTACATCTGCCTATTTGGTACCCTGGCAGACATCTGGATATGGCTGCTGTGTCCAGACACAGCAGCCATAGATACCACACTGTCCTGTACACTGCCACCAACCACCAACTGTCCCTATGCTAAGGCTACTGGTGATGGGGTATCTATAGGCACTGTGACTGTGTGCGGGGATGGGGTGGATAACAGGGGGATGTCAAACGATAGCACTGTTTCGGTCTCTGACAACCCTGCCTGTGCCTCAACACACCTATCATCATTTTCAGTGTCTGTATGGACACCAACATCAGATTGCATGCAGGAGGGTCCCTGATCCACAGCGCCACCTTTGAGAGGAAAATAAGAAATGCACTTTAGGACCTGTATGTCATTGCTTAACAGTACCTACACACACCCACACACACACACACACACACACACACACACACACACACACACACACACACACACACACACACACACACACACACATACACACACACACACCCTGACATTCCAGCATAATACCTACCTGTCCCTGAGTTTACAGACTGCCCCAAGTTTATTCTCTTAAGTTCCCCATCCTGCAACACACTTGGAAACTTACACTCATTAATACCAACTATTAACGTATCATTCTTCTAATTGCCTAGACAAGTGATCACAAAACATGACCTGTTACTCCATTACCTCTTTGACTTGATTGGAGTCCGTTTAACAAGGACTCACTGCTGTCATCCAGTGTTCACCCTGGGTTTGTCCAGACATCGTAAGCATGGCCCCCATATGTTAGGGGCTACTACAGTCACTCAATAATATCACGCACTGGAGTGTCATACGTAACTATTGCTCAGTAGATACAAAATCTGTTGCTCTATTAACTTATTATGTGGGCAACAGTAATATTTGGATACACACACTGATGTTGTCTAGTAATTCCCCAATGCATCTGTTGTACTGCATATTCTGCTGATTGCAGTTTTAACAGTATACCTGGTGTCTAGTTTACACACACACACATAAACACTTATAGGTGAAGTTGCACGAAGATATTACACGCAGACCTCCCATTACCCATCTGTCAACATGCATAACATATGGTACTCAACAGATGCAGTGCAGCTATAGTCAATCCATGCTAGCAACAGTATACATGTGTGTGATGCATGGGCTTTGTTAGTAGGTGGTACCCCTTCCCCTGGAAAACACTGCACCCATGTACACAGTATTGCTGTGCACCTGTTCAGCACCCTGCCATATACTGTGCACCATACCTCAGAGGTGTACACAGCATTGCTGAATGTGTATCGCTGTGTCAGTTATGTCTGCTCTGCTGCTTGCAGCCCCTGGGATGATATGTGGACAGATGTCATTTGTGAATGCATGATGTCTGATCTACAGATGTCATCATCAGCGGTACATGTATGACCAATACAATACAATTACACTGACAACTGTCAAACCTTACTGTAGCTATGGGGAGCATACACACCCGTATTAATATGATGCCTTCTTCCTTGATTTGCCATGGGACCACATTACTGCATATGTTAACAATACATGAGCCTGATATGTGACATATGTCCTGTACAATCAAATGCAGTGTCAAACAAATGTGTTAGTTGTGCTGATGCTGATTGAGATGCATACACGTCATGGGTGCATATGTGTGCACACCCTTATCATGATGGTTTGTTGCACCTACTGTTATGTGTACTACAGCAGTCACTATTCCTGGCAGGGGTATACTAGCATGGGTCATCTGCATTTGCCAGTATATGGTTAGTCTGCCCTACACATGTCCCCCAACTCTGCATGATTGTAAGGTCAACTCATGTGCACATCCCTTGGAGTTTACAAACTGCCGTCACTATTGCTGTGGAGTCAGGGTTATGTCTGCCACTGTTCCTGACCCTGACTGTGTGCAGATACAGCCATTTGTAGCATCCTTTGGATCCCTGCTGCAGTGCACTGTTGTGTCATGATGACACCCCCTCCCCACCTTCAGCCTTTTTGCAGATGCTTGACAACTATGGCCTACACATGTGTGTCAGTTTGTGGTGTCCCAAACACTGAATACCACATGTAACAGCCTAGTCCCAGTTATGAATGGAAAACATGCAGATGTACACTGGCAATGGCATGGTACAGTTGGGGATTGTGGGCCTGAGGTGGGCTGAGGTGTTGGTTGTGCAGCACATGTATCGTACTTGATACTGTCTGTAGGTTTCCAATGTGGTTTTGGTACACCAGTACACATTGCAACGCATGCCTTTTGAGGACCTCTTCTGTTATGCATAGACTACCTGTAGAGAGGCCTGGCTGATGTTTCCTGTGGTACAACTGTCACATCTGATTACCCTAACCAATGGGCTACACTTTTGCAGAGTCTAGGCAATTGCTGACATGGGTATTGTGCAGCTTAGTACTTGCTAAACATTCCTGCAACCCCCTCAGTGTTGTGGTATGTTACTAGGCAGCCTGCATGACTGGTTTGCTACATGTGACATCATCTATCTTGGATGGCCATCTGTTTATTTCCTACATTATTCCTGTCCCATACATCCTCGCCACATACATGACTGTCTGCACTGTTTGCCATGGTATATGTAATGGTGAGGTATGGCTATATGTCCAACTCTTGGGTGCTATCTGTTGGGTATGGGGCCCACGACATGGCGTGTAAGATGTGTGCAAGCCATGGCTGTGTCTGTTGCAGGTAAGTGGGCACATTTGATAGCCAAATGTCTTGGATAGCAAACCAATTCTTAGTGTGACATTAGGGATGTGTACTTGCTGGAAGGTGCATTTCCATGACAAATGCATGCGGTCAGTACCTCAACAGCTGCTTCCACTATATTTTATCTGGAGTGTGTGCACACATATACTTCCAGTGATTGTGAAGGTATGTATTCCCCATATTTGCTGTCCTAACATAAGATTCCATATTAGACACTCATTGCTCATGTTAGGACCACATTCTAGGTTGTAAGGGTTGTGGACTGCAGTATTGTGATATGCCATAGTGTAGGTCTGTAGCAGTTGCCATTGTAATACTGGTATTTACACTGTTGTAGCATTCTATAAGGATGATGTTTCACACATGTCCCTACTGTAGGCCATTTGTCCCACCATTATGTTCATCTCTGTGCACACATTTTGCAATGACAGGAAGTTAGTTATATTGCAGGAGTATGCAATACCCTTCAGATACACCATCATGGTGACCACTGTGATGCAGTGCAGTTAACAGCAACAATATGTGAACATGTACAGCATGCATTGTGGGTAGGTGTGTTAAATGTGTGCATGGAATATACCATAGCCATAACATGACCAGGGTATTGGCAGACCTGAACAAACAACATACTCACCAGCTACAGGCGGCTGCCTTGGAGGTATACCAGAGGGACCTACATAAGTATGTGAGAGATGTGATGTCAGTAGCCACAGCTGTGGCATTGGTACAGGATGGGTGCAGCATTACAGTACATCAACAGTACAAGCCCACAGTACTACAGATTATGCACATCTGTTTATTACTACTACACAGCAACATAATATATATATATATATATATATATATATATATATATATATATATATATATATATATATATATATATATATATATATATATATCATCTCACATATGCATGATCTAACTGTTCAGATATGGATGGATACACAACAGTGGTCTACTGATGTGCCCTGTGGCCTTACCTGCACGCTCCGCTGCCACTGTGTGGGTGGCACCCACCTCCACTATGCTCTCTGCCAGGTGTTGTGTGTGTGGGTGGGCAGGTGCCCCAAGGCTGGCAAGGAGCTCTGTTGCATGTGTCGGGGGGGCTGGATGGCAAGACCCCTCCCCTGTTGTGAGCTGATCCCCACTGACTGCAGCAGCACACTGATGGGTATTGAGAAGTAGGTCTGTGCAACAATGTCGGACCTGCCTGCCAGGGGATCCACGGGCACGTCCAGGTACAAGCATCAATATGCTACTCTCCCCAAAGATGACATATGTCCACTGGAACCAGGTCCCTCCTGGGACTGGCCAGGGCCACGTGCACATGGCCTGCCGTGGTGTGGTGTGGACAGTGACCCCCTGCAGTGCTGGGGATGGTACTGGCACTACAGGAGCGGCTTGGTGTCCTTGCATGTCCACTTGACCTCCAAATGTTGGTGTTGCTGGCCTATGTCCACGTGGCCATCGCACCACTCCCACCACATGCTCTAGCATGGACAAGCCACGGTTGAGGAGGCCCACCATCTCACCTCACCATCTATCCATGACCTCTGTATAATAATGGAGGAGACCTGCAAGATCACGGATGTTGTCACAGCTGAAAAAGCAGCCCTCTGCAGCCTCACACCCTGTCTGGTGTACCGTTTCATACGTGCCTGCTCCTCCAATACAGCCTGAAACATGCATCGGATGGTAACAGACGTGAAACTTCTGCCAGGGGCATGATGACCAGCAGCCCTCCCACAAGCCCCCTGTACATCTGCCTATTTGGTACCCTGGCAGACATCTGGATATAGCTGCTGTGTCCAGACACAGCAGCCATAGATACCACACTGTCCTGTATACTGCCACCAACCACCAACTGTCCCTATGCTAAGGCTACTGGTGATGGGGTATCTATAGGCACTGTGACTGTGTGCGGGGATGGGGTGGATAACAGGGGGATGTCAAACGATAGCACTGTTTCAGTCTCTGACAACCCTGCCTGTGCCTCAACACACCTATCATCATTTTCAGTGTCTGTATGGACACCAACATCAGATTGCATGCAGGAGGGTCCCTGATCCACAGCGCCACCTTTGAGAGGAAAATAAGAAATGCACTTTAGGACCTGTATGTCATTGCTTAACAGTACATACACACACCCACACACACACACACACACACACACACACACACACACACACACACACACACACACACACACACACACACACACACCCTAACATTCCAGCATAACACCTACCTGTCTCTGAGTTTACAACAGACTGCCCCAAGTTTATTCTCTTAAGTTCCCCATCCTGCAACACACTTGGAAACTTACACTCATTAATACCAACTATTAACGTATCATTCTTCTAATTGCCTAGACAAGTGATCACAAAACATGACCTGTTACTCCATTACCTCTTTGACTTGATTGGAGTCCGTTTTACAAGGACTCACTGCTGTCATCCAGTGTTCACCCTGGGTTTGTCCAGACATCGTAAGCATGGCCCCCATATGTTAGGGGCTACTACAGTCACTCAATAATGTCACGCACTGGAGTGTCATACGTAACTATTGCTCAGTAGATGCAAAATCTGTTGCTCTATTAACTTATTATGTGGGCAACAGTAATATTTGGATACACACACTGATGTTGTCTAGTAATTCCCCAATGCATCTGTTGTACTGCATATGTGGGTATTCTTTCACCTTTCTGCTGATTGCAGTTTTAACAGTATACCTGGTGTCTAGTTTCCCTCCCAATGCATGTTCCATGCTACAGACCTTATTATACTATCAGCTGTCCTGAGATTACATATCAGACAAGTACTCCTGGTGTCTCGTGTGTCAGTTCATGTCCATGTATTGCACGATTCCAAAGGGAAGTTGAGACGTATGAACAACCCCACAATCACACGTGCATATATGAACACACACATAAACACACACACACATACACACACACATATCCTACATGCATCAACCCCCCTCCACTACACCAGATTGCACTTACATACAAAATACCCCCCCACACACACACACACACAGACACTTATAGGTGAAGTTGCATGAAGATATTACACGCAGACCTCCCATTACTCATCTGTCAACATGCATAACATATGGTACTCAACAGATGCAGTGCAGCTATAGTTAATCCATGCTAGCAACAGTATACATGTGTGTGATACATGGGCTTTGTTAGTAGGTGGTACCTCTTCCCCTGGAAAACACTGCACCCATGTACACAGTATTGCTGCGCACCTGTTCAGCACCCTTCCATATACTGTGCACCATACCTCACAGGTGTACACAGCTTTGCTGAATGTGTATCGCTGTGTCAGTTATGTCTGCTCTGCTGCTTACAGCCCCTGGGATGATATGTGGACAGATGTCATTTGTGAATGCATGATGTCTGATCTACAGATGTCACCATCAGCGGTACATGTATGACCAATACAATACAATTACACTGACAACTGTCAAACCTTTCTGTAGCTATGGGGAGTGTACACACCCGTATTAATATGATGCCTTCTTCCTTGATTTGCCATGGGACCACATTACTGCATATGTTAACATTACATGAGCCTGATATGTGACATATGTCCTGTACAATCAAATGCAGTGTCAAACAAATGTGTTAGTTGTGCTGATGCTGATTGAGATGCATACACGTCATAGGTGCATATGTGTGCACGCCCTTATCATGATGGTTTGTTGCACCTACTGTTATGTGTACTACAGCAGTCACTATTCCTGGCAGGGGTATACTAGCATGGGTCATTTGCATTTGCAAGTATATGGTTAGTCTGCCCTACACATGTCCCCCAACTCTGCATGATTGTAAGGTCAACTCATGTGCACATCCCTTGGAGTTTACAAACTGCCGTCACTATTGCTGTGGAGTCAGGGTTATGTCTGCCACTGTTCCTGACCCTGACTGTGTGCAGATACAGCCATTTGTAGCATCCTTAGGATCCCTGCTGCAGTGCACTGTTGTGTTATGATGACACCTCCTCCCCACCTTCAGCCTTTTTGCAGATGCTTGACAACTATGGCCTACACATGTGTGCCAGTTTGTGGTGTCCCAAACACTGAATACCACATGTACCAGCCTAGTCCCAGTTATGAATGGAAAACATGCAGATGTACACTGGCAATGGCATGGTACAGTTGGGGATTGTGGGCCTGAGGTGGGCTGAGGTGTTGGTTGTGCAGCACATGTATCGTACGTGATATTGTCTGTAGGTTTCCAATGTGGTTTTGGTACACCAGTACACATTGCAACGCATGCCTTTTGAGGACCTCTTCTGTTATGCATACACTACCTGTAGAGAGGCCTGGCTGATGTTTCCTGTGGTACAACTGTCACATCTGATTACCCTAACCAATGGGCTACACTTTTGCAGAGTCCAGGCAATTGCTGACATGGGTATTGCGCAGCTTAGTACTTGCTAAACATTCCTGCAACCCCCTCAGTGTTGTGGTATGTCACTAGGCAGCCTGCATGACTGGTTTGCTACATGTGACATCATCTATCTTGGATGGCCATCTGTTTATTTCCTACATTATTCCTGTCCCATACATCCTCGCCACATACATGACTGTCTGCACTGTTTGCCATGGTATATGTAATGGTGAGGTATGGCTACATGTCCAACTCTTGGGTGCTATCTGTTGGGTATGGGGCCCATGACATGGCATGTAAGATGTGTGCAAGCCACGGCTGTGTCTGTTGCAGGTAAGTGGGCACATTTGATAGCCAAACGTCTTGGATAGCAGACCAATTCTTAGTGTGACATTAGGGATGTGTACTTGCTGGAAGGTGCATTTCCATGACAAATGCATGCGGTCAGTACCTCAACAGCTGCTTCCACTATATTTTATCTGGAGTGTGTGCACACATATACTT
>NC_056746.1:1077607385-1077647385 GCF_019279795.1 Protopterus annectens | reverse complement strand
TGTCTTGTGGCCATGTTGTCTAGAGTCCTAGGTATGGGACTTGCAACAGTTGGTATTGTGTTGCAGGGCAGATCTGTTTGGCTTTGGGGGAGGGGATGATATCAATACTTACAAGAGGTATTTAGCTTGGGCCCCCTCACCCCAATTAATGGTGATTTTGGTCATATATGTATTTGTTATGCTCTCTCTCTCTCTCTATATATATATATATATATATATACATATATAGACGTATATATGTAGACATGGGTTCACTTCTGAATTTTGAAATCTCAAAACCTTGAGTTTCAGAACATCGAGTTCAGAATCTCGAGATCCTGAAATCTCGAAATTATGAACCATCACCGAAACACCACTAAACACATAAAAGACAAGCGCACACCCCACAACTTAAATATACCAACTCTGAGATCCCACTACAGCGAGGACAAGGGAAATCTCCCAGTCCGCGCTGTATGCTAATCTCTGTTCAGGATTTCGAAGTTTTAAAACTACAAACATATGATCTTCGATCATATGAGATTCAAAGTTTTGGATTTCAAAATTCTGAATGTAACCCGTAGACATATATGTATAATGTAGTTATATATCTATAGATGTATGCATAGATATAGGACTGTTGAACGAAAGTTCTTCAGTCCAAATCCACTATCACCGAAAACACTTTAATGAAAGTGCTTTCACAGAAAAAGCGCTTTCGCTAAAGTATGTTAAAAAAAAACACTAAATCTACTTTTATGCAGGGAGGCAAGGCCCCCGCACCCCCCACTTTAATATTCTCACTCTGAGATCGCACTACAGTGGGAAAAAGGGAATTTTCCCTTATCTGCACCATGGTAAGACTGGTGCAACAGGCATACTTATGCAAAAATGCTGCTTCGGTGAAAAGCATTTTCATGTAGGTATGCCCGCCCATTTGCGATTCCGTAAAATGTGCATTTGTGCAAGAGTCATAGGCCCATATGCATATGTATATCTATTTATATATATATATATATATATATATATATATATATATATATATATATATATATATACACACACACACACACACACACACACACACACACACACACACACATACATCTACATGTATAAATACATTTCCTGTACTGTTGAATGACTGTGCTGGATGATATGTTTGTGAAAACATCAGGGTTATGTATATCTGACATGGTTTAGTGGTAAATCACTTTGTTGATGGTGTGAAGGGTCCTGGGTTTGAGCCTTGCAAAGGCTGTTTATTTTGTTGCTGGGCAGAACAAGGGCAGTCAGATACAGAGTGATTAAGGCACTTTTAAACAGTTGTAAGTGGGTTTGTGCAGGTTTGCGCAAAAGCAAGCACTGCTAACTTCCAGTTACAGTTTCTTATACTCAGTTAGCTTCTAAATTGCTTAACCTGTGTAGGCATTGCTTACCCCCATGCAAACAAGCTTAAACCCACTACCGCTGCTTAAAAGTGCTTACTCCCACTTATCCCGCTCTAATTTCTTTAAAAGAAATTTAAAAGGGTTGACAGGAAAGTGGTGAAAAGGGGGCACAAAGAGGGAAAGACAGTAGGGAAAATAGCTAGGGATGTGCAGGACAGGTGTAGGGAAGGTCCATAGCTGCCCATTTCTTCTACAGCAACAGCTGTGCATATACACTGATTTTCAGGTAGATTTGGACACTCATACCCCTGAGAGAGGGGTGATGACAACAATAATATGTTGTGAATTCAATTAGACCAGATTACATGTGTCCAGTGGACATGTGTGCAAAATGGACAGCTGTGTATGGGGTGAGATTTTTTTTGGGAACAGATTGCCCTTTTTTTTAAGGTGAGAGTGAGATTTTGGGGAGGGATAGTAGGTATATTTGGGGAGCTAGGTTGGGTAGGATAACAGAGAGGACAGACAAGACAGCATACAGGGGTGGTATATGACACATGTTGGGGGTAAACACCTTGGATGGGGAGGGGTGTTTGGAAGTTGGAAGCCCATGAGCCTCCTATTGGTCCCCACCCATTGGGCAGTCACCACTGCACCTTCACAGCCCTGAAGGTGGCTGTGCTGGGGGCTGAGTAGGAGGTTCAGGCTGACCCTCTAGTTGCACCACACAGCCCTCAAGCTGGCGTAGCAAATCTCCAAACTCCCTGTGGAGCTCGCTACGCACCAGACCCCGAACCTGATGATGGGTGACATTATCCTGTCCATGCCCACTCCTGGGGGGGGCAAGCCCCATCCCCTGAGGCAGTTTCACCCAAAGGTGGTGCAGGACAAGCAGACAAGGAGGTCTCGGGGTGGGCCCCAGACATGCTGGTGCCCAGTGCCATGGCCAGATGAGGTGGGAGAGGTGGGTCCGCTGGGACCGGCCTTCCCAAATGTGCTATGGTGTTTCAATTTTACAACATATGGGGTTAGTCAACACATTCCAGGATTAGGTATAACAACATGCATAGATATTCCCATTAACCCAAAACACCAGATATGGAACAGTTGCATAGCAAACAGAACACATGCATATATGGAACCACATTGGCCATTACAACAGCATGCAGGTACATTGATGGCAGCAATCGTCTGCCTAGCCTCTTGGATCCACTGATCAAAGACCTCCATCTTTCTCTGCTTCAGGTTGGCATAGTGATGCCTGACCTGCTCACCATTTTTGAGGTTTGCCAGTGGCACTGGTGAGGTCATGGGCAAGACAGTCCCAGGCTTCCGCTTTATATTGGGAACCCTGGTACTGGCCCTGCAGCAGTCTCTGGTCATGGTCTTTAACAAGGAGTCTTGCCATGACTTTGGACTCATGAATGCCCCAGCGCTGCACCCGGAAGCACACTCCTTCTCCCACACCGGTCATAGTGCCTACAGGAGGAAGCTGCAACCAGTTATGAGATGTATTCCCACCTGTGGGGTTTAAATAGGGCCAATTTCCCGCAATTTGCCATGATTGGACGGTTTTGAAACTGCTATGGGCAAATCTGCTTACCTAAGATTGATACTGCTTAAAGGGGTATACCAATGGGCAAACTGATTTAGTGGGCCTACACATTGCTTACACCTAGTAAACAGGGCTGTGCAATGCTTAGCATTGCTTAATTTTTAATCTGCATACTATTTGTTGTTTGACATTGATTTATTATTCATTACATGTTATATATGTGTTTGGTATCCATGATTCATGTGTATGTATACTGTATGAGGTCCTTGTGTTTATTAAGGGATTTCAACACTTTATTACAATGACACCTCACATCTGTTCTTAATGCAGTACTCCAGTTCACATATTTATGTTATGTAGTAGGTTATACAACATAAAACTATATAGATTCCTTTCACATGTTAAGTTTGATTTTCCTATAGTGAGGATCTGTTTGGTGATACCTCAGTCTTATGTACTGCTGAGATGGCTTGTTGGTTAACTACTGTGATGCTAGTGTACAGGGTCCTGGGTTCAAGACCTGCAAGGGCTGCTTATTTTATTGCTGGGCAGAACAGCAGCTGTTGGATACAGAGTAATTAAGGCACTTTTAAGCAATTGTAAGTGGGTTTGCATGATGGTAAGCAATGCTAACTTCCAGTTAAATATGCTTACAGGGGGTTAGCTTCAATATTGCTTAACCTGTGTGCGCATTGCTTAGCCCATGCAAACAGGGTTAAACCCACTTACTGCTGCTTAAATATGCTTACTCCTGCTTACTACTGCTTAATAGTGCTTACTCCCGCTTACCCCCACTCTAATTTAGACAGAAATGTAACATGGTTCTTGGGAAGGTGATGGATTTGGACACTCTATGGATTTATCATTCATTACACATTATACCTTCGATTTGTCTCCCTGATTCATGTGTACATATACTGTATGGGGCACTTGTGTTTATCTGTGGATTTTACAACATTATTACAATGACACCTCACATCTGCATTTAATGCAGTACTCCAGTTCATAAATATATGTTATTTATTAAATTATACAACAAAAAATATTGTTCATAAAGTGATATGACATGGAAAATAGAATTTACTGGAGTGACAATCGAACCAGGAATGACTGCTCATAAGGCAAATGTTCTGACCACTACACTATTGCAGTACTGCTTCGTTTGCATGTATCTTGATATTTATCTTTTTGTGCCATTTAAGCTACAGTATACATAGCTAAGCAATGGGCAAACCCGTGCATCTACGGTTAAATTTAATCTGTTTGATAAAAAAATGTGTTTATATTATTATATTTTAAATATTGCTCTTATAAACTTGGGAGGGGTGTTGCTAGGGTAATGCGATTTGTTTTTATGTACATTTTCTGATGGTTTTGATGTCTGACACTCGTATGTTTGCCATTATTTCAGATGAGATCATCCCAGTGGTTTGGCAGGGTAAATAATGGACAGGCTAGACACATGTGCCACATATCTGGACATTCTTGCATTGATTTATACTGTTGGGGGTATGCAACCCCCTATGAGTGGTCTCGCTCATTGTAATTGCCAAACGGCAGTTCTTGACTGCGGGGGTGTGCATATTGTGAGAGCTCTGCTCTCAGAGATGCCCTTAGGGTTACCACCTATCCCACTTTGCAAGGGATAGTCCCTCTTTGGGCAGTTGCGTCCTGCAAAAAAATTGTAAAAATGGCAAATGTCCTGAGATTTTAGGGCAACATTATTCCTATATTTTATGTAATAGTTGCATAAAACAATTATTCTGTGTCTGGAACACCTAAATGTTATAAGAAACAGAGTAAGCAACTAAAATGCTACAAGAATAAGCTTTTATTTAGACAAAAAAGTGCAGTTCAGTCTTTTGTATTGGCCGTGGGTATGTTTTGGTCTGCAAAATCTGACATTTGTACCAAAAATGTCCCACTTTGGGTATTTGAAAAGGTGGCAACCCTATGCCCCCTGCACTCATCCATGCTCTGTGTCCGTTTAGGAGCTGAGGCAGCATGCCTTCATTACTCTACATGGTGCACTGCCGTGATGCTCCTAAACTGTCGCTTCCATGCAGGAATAAGCTATTCCTGCACAGAACCTTACTGAATCCTGGGGATTATATGACTAGAGTTTTAAACACATCATTCAATATACAGAATTTTTAATAAAAAGAATTAACAGATAATTATACAGATATAAATCTAGACACAGAACTCAACAGATTTAATCTTAATGCAGACTTCTAAATGAAGAATTCTAAACATATCATTATTTAGAACTGTAAATATATTGTAATCTATGCACAAATTTCTACAGGTAGAATTTTAACATTGAATTCAAAATACAAAATTCAGTAGAAAGCATTCTACATGTATAATTCCAAACAATAATGTAGAAAGAATTAATCTAGAGGTCTAAAGACAGAATTCTAAACATATAATTCTGCACAGTCTGCTTTAAGCACATCATTCTACAAATAAAAATCTATGAATATGTTCTAGAGAAATTTCTATAGCTATAGTAATAAATGCAGAATTTTAAGCTAGATTTCCAAGTATAGAATTCAACAAATAGAATTCTAAATCCAGGATTTCTGCAGATGAAATTCTACAGTTAGAATACCAAGCACACAGTTCTACAAATAAAGCTCTACACACAATTCTAGACAATTATATAGACAAAGTTATTAAAGCATAGTTCTAAATATAGAATCCTGATGTCAGAAGTCCACAGATATAATCTAGTGGATGTAATTTTAAATAACAAAATAAACAAACAATCTATAGGTATTATTCAAAGCATATAATTCTACTGCTGGGATTTTAAGCACAGAATTCTTTAGCTAGAATTCTTGAAATAGTACCATACAAATGCTGTTTTGAACACATAAATTTGCAGAAAGAAGACTAACATTAATAATTATTTATAGAGTTTTCTAACCTCAGTCATACAAAAAAAATTCCATACATAGAGTTATACTTCAATAGAAAAGTATAAACATAGAATTTTTAACACAGACTTCAACAGACAGAATTTTATATAGAGAATTTCTTACATTTCTACAGATAGAATTATTAACAGAGCTGTCTGAGCACAAAATTCTAAAGAGAATTGTAGAAATAAAATTCTATACACAGGACTCTATAGACAGAATTCTGTAGATAGAACTCCATGAGTAGCTAGTTGCATGAAAATAAGGAGAGCTTGTAAAGAACAACTGAATGGGTGGGGCTAACTAGATCAGGTTTAGAATGCAATTGGACTTGGTCATCTTTGAAGGAAATTATTCCTGTAAATAAATAACTGGTTATACATGACTGAAATTGCTATGTAGTCTTCCAGAAGTAGCATACTCTTTACAATATTAGAAAGGGAGAGTGGTGTCCTTCCTCTTTAGATATTCTAGTACATTTTAGGTAGATGGTATGGTCAAATGAGATTCTACTATTGTTTGTGTCTTTCGGCTTTTCCCGATTAGGGGTCGCCACAGTGGAACTCTGGTCTGCTAATGATTGGTAGTTGATTTTTACATGCCGAGTTACCAGCCCTGATGCACAACCTTCAACAAAGGTATGCTCATTCACGCATGTCTCCATGCAGAAGACGCTCTAGCTGTGAATCGAACCGGACAACATCTTACTGTGAGGTGACACCACAAAATCCAACATATCTAAGCACAGGACAACGCAGCCACTGTGATTGCACAAAACAGGTATCTCTACCGGTGGCTGAAGTGAAATTCTCTGAAGGATAAGATGCTGAAGAGCACATTGCTGATCACTCGAGGTGAAATTCCGTGAGTGTCAGTTGTTAAAATGATAAGATGCTGAGGAATACATTGCTGATCATTCCTTTCCATGGAAAATCATTGCATTACAAATTCTAAGTGAGCACTGGTAGTGATTCCTATTTTGGGGATATTTTTATAATTTTTGAGTTGGTAAGACTACAGAGTTAGTATGTGTGTGTGTGTGTGTGTGTGTGTGTGTGTGTGTGTGTATGTGTGTGTGTGTGTGTGTGTGTGTGTGTGTCTGTGGTAGGGGATTGCCTATACATAATTTAATTATCATTTACTTGACAGTCAAAAGACTGATAGCAAAATATCGACACTACAAAATGTTGATACAGTAAATATATCAGAACACAAAATAATGACAAAATGGAAGCTATATTAGGGAAGGTTTATAGGGTCTATGGTTAATCATTGAACAAAGTAAATGTAGAACAGCTATTCATCAAATGAAAATAATCGAACCTCCAGCCATCAAACATGCACTTCATCGAATCTGTGACCCACAGATCCTTACCCTGTTCTACTATTAAACTCAGTGTTTTTGAGTGGTCCACACCAGCTGTACATTTGACTTTGGAAGCTCCTCCCAGTCTTGTGTACTCATTCTAGTGAGCACTTGAAGTTCAAAGCAAGAGGGCCCTCCTGTTAGGCTGTTAAAGCTTCAATTTCCCTCTCTTTCATATTTCCCCATCACTTTGTGTATACTGTAACCTGAGCATTTACCCATTTTTTCCATATTTTGAAAATCTGAAACATCTGGGCAAGACTGCCAATCACTGGTAGGTGCAAACAGCTTCTCAGAAATCATCTTGGAATGAATGCTTCTGTTTTGCTACTGATGAGAAAATAAACAGAGGTACATTAGTTCATCATATTCCTAGAGACAGCTAATCATTGGAAAGCCTTAAAGCTGCTTCTTAGGAGCCAGCTTGGGATTATTATTTTGCTCATGGTGAGAGAAGGAGTCCAAGGGCATCGATTCTTGACTGTTTCAGATTGGGCAGGGAATATGGAACTTCCCTGAATGGTCTTGTTACCATTTTGGTAGAAACTTCATCAGTTTTAATTTTTGACTGTTGTGCAACTTAGTTCATTTGTGCTGAACTGCTGTATATGCTATCCAGGACATACACCAGGCAAAGACTAGAAGCCTACACACCCCTGCAACATCTAAGACTAGACTACTGATAACACAAACTACCTGTTACCTGTTTCTCAGGAACCAGATTGGTATTAATGCTACTGTTTTGCTTCTGGTGAGAGAAGGAACAAAGAAATATTGATACCTAGCTGAGTGTTGCTGCTTTGAAACCATCACTAGTAGTAGCAAGGCAGCATCCAATAAGTGAATCACCACTATTCATCATTACTGGCAAACCTAATTCTTTCTTTTTACTAAGTACTGCTAGATTAACCACAATTTAACCTAACTTCAAAGAATCATCCTAACTACTTCATCCACAAAACTTCAGGGTCTTTTATAAAAGTCTCACTCCAACCCCAGAATACTATGACCAGCCCTAGTCCTCTACTGTCTGGCAACATGGCTTAGTAGTCTCTTATCACCCCAGCTGTGGCCATTATGCTTACATTAGGTGTTTAAAGGCAGTATAGCAACTGTATTATGCTTACCAACTGATCAGTGCTTCTACGAATTCAGAGTACAACCTGTGACAGATGCAAATATTTAACTCATTTGCTCCAATGGAGCTCATGAAGTTTGCACTGTAATTTCCAATGGGCAGAGCCTAAGCCTTTTGACAAAATCAAATTATGTCTTCATACTTCAAACAAATGTTCATATCTCTGGAACCGTAGGGGTTATGAAAGAATTATGAATGGCAAACTCTTCAGCACAAAATATTTTTTTTACTGGTGGTGTTCTTTAGGTTCTAGGTCTTAAACCAAATTTTATAAGTCATAGTAAGCACAGTAGTTATTACATTTGTATTATTTTTGTCAACAACTTACAATATCTCAGCAACCACTCAAGTTACGCACATACTGTCAACAGCATTTTATTTATCTAGCTAAACACTTTCATATGAGGCTAAGGAGTTCTGTCTGTGTTACTTGGCTGTTGAAGTATTTAGATAAATGTGAAAATTATATTTATATAAATTAATGTCATAAAAACAACAGTTAATATCTATTTACCTGCACTAGACAGAGGTAAAATATTAATGCTATTGAGTTTTCCATTGTGTAAGCTTTAAGCTGAAATCTTTTAAAACCTTGTACACAGCATGGCTTTGGAATTATTGATGCAAATATGAACAAGCAATATTTGACACCTAGACGTGTCAGTAGAAGTTAACTGCAGATGCACCTGGAGGTGTCATTCAGATGTAATGAGTTAAGAAACATGAAGGCGAACCTGTTGCATCATCCCACTACTGATGAGCATTATACCGTCACAACAATGCATCAGTCACAGCACACCACTAAGCTTATAACTTATGTTGAGGCTGTAAAGAAGAATTTGTTATACCCTCCTGGAATACAGTCTAAAGGATCTAAACCCCCAGTACTCGATGCAATACCTACTCCTTCCCCACTCAAACACATACTGTATATCCACACAGATCACCCAAAATCACCAGGAAAGCAGGCCTAGCCTATAAGAACCACAAAGTCTAATTCCACATAAGGAAATATTTTAGCGTCTATAGTTAAACACACAGGCTCTACACTCACCAGGTTATAAGCTAATTGTCTGGTGCCAGGATCATGATATCACAAAGGTCATAAGGTCCCACAAACTGGACAGATGTGAGTATGACATAGTAGTGGCCCTTGTGAGAGTGAATTATCTGAATGAGAGGGATATGCAGAGAGGGGTCTATATGAGTACATCGACATGTCATAACATCGACATCCACTAGTTCGACACAAAATCACCGACAACTCATGTTAGCGAAAATTCAAATAGCCGACATTCACTTCTTCGACAAGTGCAAATTAAATATCCAAAAACAGTGTACTATATAATACAGTTGCATTATAGTGTTGATCCGTCCCATAACTCTAACACAAAACACATAATGTAAAGAAATCCTCAACACGACAGTAAATGAATACTACAAATTACAAAACGGACTACTGCCATTTGAAAGTGCCTTGCGATACCATGGAGACATACATTTTAAGTAACCCCGTGATTGTTTCGGTGCAGAGCACATATCACTCTGAGTAACGCGAGTATTTAACTTGTATAATTATTCTCTGTTTGCTAACTACCTGCACGTGTTTATTCAATTTTGATTAGTGTAATATAGCTTTATTTTGTGCTCATGCATTTTGCTTGTTGTCGAACACGTCAATGTCGATTATTTCAGATTTCGCTAATACCAGTTGTCGGTGATTTCGTGTCGAACTAGTGGATGTCGATGTTATGACGTCGATGTACTCATATAGACCCGCAGGGAGACATGATTCAACTTAATATGCATGTATTAATGGCAGTAAAAGCACTGGTCCTCAGTAGTATCTTGTATGGACAAGAATGATGCCTAGATACCAGGACAAGATAACTGGCTTTAACAATGGTTGGTGTCATTCTAAGGGGGTCTGGTATGTGTTGGGCTAATAAATGCTGCTAGATAAAACTTCCTGTTCCAACAGGGATGGCTTATAAAGACTAAAACCTTTGCTGTCCCGATAATGCCTTTTTAGCCAGAGTCTTCCTACTAGATATTGTTAACATGGCAAACTCAAAACCAAATTCTGGCAACATCATGGTAGCACTACTCAGTTCGGAGACTCTATGGAGAAAGATGTCAGAACTTGAGGACCTCATACAACCCAAACACATTCCTATCTGTGTAGTTACTGAGTGATAGTTTCAGTGCAATAACAACACTGCCTGCACACTGTAATCTGCATGGATTTAGTGCATGTTATACCTTCAGTCCTTGGGAAGCTGCAGGAGATTATCTGTGTTTGCCAGAAACACCATAACTGCACATTAAATTATCCACAATGCCAACTTGGAGCTTCTTGAGATCCAAATCACCTTTAACAAAATCTAACTGTTACTCCATAGCTACCTACAGATCCCTATCAATGTTCCAGAAAGTTCTTGGAAATTGCTTTAATAACATTGAGGGGTCAGATATCAAACCCAATATCTTCTTACATGGGACGTCAATTATCCAAGTATTGATTTTCACACACATACCTCAAAAATGGATATGCTCCACATATCCCCAGACCTTGTTAATACCAATGCACTAGGGCAAAATGTGAATCTACCCACTACAGGTTCTGATATCCTTGACCTGGTCTGTGCCACCCTAGCCCCTGTCAGCACCCCACCCCATCTCTGTTTAAATCTGACCTTAAATCAATTATATTCTCTGCCCAGCCTACTGATACCACCCGGCCATGAAACAAGACTATCTTTAGGGAATTATCCAAGGTAAATCTACTTCAGCTTGTAGAAGCTTCATGCGAAACTTCCATCTCCCACAAATAAACCCAAAAGAGAGGGCTGTTGTATTCACTTCCAGTTATCACCAGCACCTGAACAGCTGCATTGAAAAGTCCATACCTGTCTGCCTGAATATAACTATAAATTCAGGCATAAAACTTTCTGGTGAAAAAACTTGTATTAATAAACCACATAACAGAAGAAGGAAAATAATTAAAAGTTTTAAGAAATCACTATCTGCCCACCTCAAGGGCACAGTGAAACATGCCAGCAAGGAACATATAAGTACTATTAGAAAATGTAAAGCAGAGTTCAAGCTTAAGGTTGCAACAGATACCAAAGGAAACTACAAATCCTTGTTCAGGTATGTCATAAAATTAAGGAATAATGTCTAACAATGCACTGCACTTGTCCATAATAATATCATACATTCCAGTCTCTAGGTAATCGCCAATATATAAGCAGATACATTTCATGCTAAAGTTACCCCCATACCTCTCAACTGTACAGATTTTCGCAGAATGTCCAGATTTTTGCCTCATATTTTTGGTCCGTTTTTCATAAAATTATGGTTTTCTGGCAAATTAGTGGCAAATCACTAAAGACTAAAGTAAGAAAATAATGACAGACATTTGAGTTTCAGACTTCATACCCTTCATAAAAATTCATGCTAATGCAAAACATGTTATTCTGTCAACTTTCTAAGTTTGTAAGAGCAATATTTAAAAAACTGTCCCTATTTTTGGGCCTTTGTCCCACTTTTATTCATGGCTTTGTCCAGATTTCTTGCTCTAAGAGGTATGGTTATCCCACCTACCCGCATTGTTGCCTTTACTATCTCTGAAAATGTAGTTTTCCCCTCAAATCACATTGGAATTCCTGTCAAAGGCTAAAAATAATATTTCTATGGAACTAGATAACATATCAGGATGCATTCTTATCATTGCCAAATATGAACTATCTGAACCTCTACTCAAATGGTTCCAACTCAGTCTATCAAATTGGTTTCCACGGTCCACCTGATGCCTGGAGAACATCCACAGCTACTCTCCTACACAAGGACAGCCCCTGTATATGTCCAAGTAATTTTTGGCCTGTTGGCCTCCCCAGCCTTACTTCCAAAATAATGGAATATATCATAGTAGAGCTCATTTATGCAAGAACAGGCAGCTTAACTGATCTAGATCCCACTCAGTCTGATCTTGGGTAGAGTAGGTCCTGTCTACTGAACCTAGAAGGCTTCTTAGAAAAGGTTACAGAGGTTGTTGGCAGTGGTCACTCTGTGCATGCTGTTATCTTGACATGGTTAAGGCTTTTGATGTTACTCCCCATGCTGGTGTTACTGAAACATTAGATAAGTTTAATGTAACCATGTATGTTGCCTGCTGTATTTCAAATTGGACATCCAAAGATGTCAAGTTAGGTATGTTGCTGATACCCTCTATGAACATAAAATAATAACTAGTGAGGTATAACATGGATTGGTGGCAGGTCATGTATTTGGCATTAATTTTGCAGACATCCAAGCCAATATCCCAGAAGTGTAGTTGACAAAGTTTGCTGAAGCACTGTTTTCCACTCATCCGCTGAAACTAAACAATGGCTGTAATATGCACACATCTAGTATATTGAAAACAATCTCAAGCTAAGTGCAAAAAAGTGCAGCATAGTAGCATTCCAGGCTGATGTCTGTTGCACTTTTTGAGCCAGGCAAGACCCATTCTTAACCCCCTAGTTCTTTGCAATACCAGTGGCTCTTCAAGCACCTGTACTAGGACCTAAATATATTTCAACTAATAAACAAGACTCACTGAAGGGACAGGTTCCTACTTCAATGTATTCCCAGCCTATGGACCTCTACAGGTCAAGCAAAGTACTAATTTGCCTATCTTTATGGCTATTCTTCATTATTTGATGGAGAGATACAAAGTTACACCAGGATTATCATGTTACAGCCTTGCTCATTTTGGGAGGTGATCACTATAAGTACTTATAGAGGGTGTCAAGAACTTTTAAGTTTATTTAAAGGTGTATATTGCTTTGCATTTTATTTGCTCCTGTGATTGTTTGTGTAATATTGTTCTTATATGATCCTATTTTCATATGCATTATCAGTAGAACTGCTGTTGGTACTGTGAGATACACCAGAGAAAAGAAACAGGGAAGCCATAATAAAATAATAATAATGACGATAAAAATAATTTTATAAGGAGAAAAATGAAAATATGGAGGGGTACAGTGCTGCAGCCCAACAGCAACAGCCACCCCTTTCTGAAGTATTTGGCATAGTTCATCTCTTTTCCTGGCAGCCATGTTCTAAACCTCTTTCAGTCCTTGTGTGAACTGAAACTCAGTCTTATCTGGAGTCTGATGATGATGATGATGTCCTATTGATTTAGATAGATCTTTTATTTCCTTGTTGGTGAATGTCACTTCATGCCACTGTCACCAGTCACTCATTTTCCTGCAACTGGATCAATACTTGTTCCCTATCACTGACTGTTCATGACATAAATGCACCTATTGATATATTTATTACACAAGTGTAGGTATTTCCAAGTGTCTCATGTACAAAGCCATTGCATTGTTCCACAAAAGTAAATTCAATTGCATTAATCTATGGTAAATGGCTGATGTACTACCCAAAAGTTACATTTATGGCGATACACGCAATCAGTTATGCACCTAGCTCAGTCTACAGAAACTTCCACTCATAACATATTTATTAAGGCAGATACACATTCAAAATACAAGAACATTACTCTATCTCCATCCACTTGTACCTCCCACGCATACGTACTCTGTTGCTGAGATTCATAGATGAGTGGTGTCGTAATATTTGGGAATTCACTTAGCAGACTAGCTCATGAATCAGAAGATGTGCTTTATGCATTGTCTTTGATCCTTCATGCCATCCACATACCTCCTGTTCTTGCTTTAATTTCTTCAGTTCTTTTGGGTTTCTAATACCATAACAAGAATGAACCATGTTTCTAAGTCAGGGTACAATTGGAGTTCATGCTATTAGTATTGTTTCAGTTTTTGATGTTATCCAAGAATGCTTTTCTCAGCGCCTACAATGTGTCCAAACTTCCCTCTTTCTGTAGTTCATACAGGGTTACATGTATTGGTAGCACATCTAAGTACAACTGTAAATTCATTTTTTATTAGACCTGTTGCTCCTACTGCTATTGGAACTGTCTGGGTGTCTTTCTTCCACATTGTACTTGTTTCTACTTTCAGATCCTGTTATTTTATGACTTTGTTTCTCTCTATATATAAGACATTTTAATCACTGGATGTAACAATTTCATTCATCATTGCTACTTTTGTCTTTTTTCATGGACTATAGAGCTGTGCTAATTGTCAATGAATCCCAGCCATTGTCTCATTCATAAATGTAACACTGCTTCAGCTATGTCAATATCTATATAAATGTATTCTGACCAAAAAAAAAAAAAAAAAACAAAACAAAACAAAATTCAGACTTTTTCAAAACACAGTAAACATTCATACCCACACATTTCCTGTATAATGCATTAGTTCAAAATTAACTTTTTTACATTTGTCAATTATCAGTACACTTGTGATAATATAAAACCCTAACATAAAGGAGTACAGCTGTTATCTACAGTTCACAACATTTTTTGGGGGGAGGGGGTGTAGCCCCTCATCTGTATCCCACAAACTGTATTTTTTCACAAACTACATATTTTGCCCATTTTATTGACATTTAAATTTGAACTGACATCACATATACATTTACTGATTGTTTATTATAGAAGAGGATCTCCACTCCCTCTTCCCCTATATATGTTTTATTATTCTTTAAATAAAGTATTTCAATAAAATATTGACTAATAGACACTTTAACAATGCACAACATATCAGACTCACAGACAAGGAGGATAACTGCTATTACTGCACATTCACTATTTTCAGTTCAATATAATCATCCATTCACAATATATGTAGTGCAATAGAGTCACTCATTACAGCTATGAACATTTAGTAGAACAAGCAGCACATTCATTTGCTGTGCAGACATGTCCTTATTATGATAAGCAATGTTGCACTGTCTTTAATTCATGATACTTTGTAACTAGGCTATACAGCTTTGTTTTCTCCTTATATTCAAGTGTGTTCTCCCAATTGCATTTCATAAAAATTGAGCAACTGTAATTAAAATTTGTATAGATTGTCAGTCTCATTTTATTTTACATTTCAAAGTTTTCTGCAAACTCTAACATAAATGAATGCCAGTCATTTTACTATGACTATAAAATGGTATAATTGTGCAGACAGATGGCTGTTAATGTGCCAGAAAGTATAATACCCCTGCAGGACATGATTGTGAAAAGTTATTAAATGCATATAAATCAGTTAAACTGTTGAATGGTTTCTGGCCATTTTCTAACAGGAAACATCAAACTCACAAAAATATGCTGTTTTGCCTGCTTCAGAATTCTTAAACAACTCTCCATCTATCAGAAACAGACATGGAAAATGTTGAATTATATATTATAATCCTTTAAGCTGCCCCTGTTTCTTTTGAGTCTTGTTTAATTAGAAATGAAAGCCAGATAACTTAAACACACTCAGATATAGTAGCATTGTAAACACAAAGCTGTTCATCAGAAATATATCCCCAAAACAGGTGTTTTTAAATCATATATACTTTTCATGTATCTCTAAAATGTAAAAGAATACCACAGAATCATATTAACAAACAAATATGCATAAATTTGAAGTAAAAAAGAAAACATTGTGCTATGGATATAAAACAATGTTCAGTGTGCAAAATTTGAAGTGCTTCGTGTGTGTGTGTGTGTGTGTGTGTGTGTGTGTGTGTGTGTGTGTGTGTATGTGTGTCTGCCTATCTGTCTGTTTGTATTTGTATACAAGTATACAAGTTTATACAAAATACAGAAAAGGTAATTGTATTTGCTTATTAATAAGCAGATATGAAACTGTAAAAGTAGCATTTAAAAGTATATACCTTGTGATTTGTGAATGATCAACAAGTGTCATCACTTAAGGCAAATATTTTTTTTAATAAATTTAAAAGAAAAGATCCAGACACCTCTGTGACACAAAGGAAATGTATTTATTTTATTTTATTTTATTTTTCATTTGTTTACCGGGAGAGTCTGACTGGGCAAAAAGCCCATTTTCAGTGGAGGCCTGGGGAGAAAAGCTCCACTAAGATACAAAACAGTACATATAGAGACAGTACAATACATTACATTACTAGCTCGTTTGAAATAATGCAATATGATTAATACAATATGTATAAAAATTGAGGTGAGAACATTACAATGGCTATAACTGTTATACAAAACTTTACAGTGCAAATATGTGAGTATTATAAACAGCTATTAGTACAAGAATATGAGTTTGATATAGTGTCAGTTTAGACACTGGGAGTTTCTGCGTTTATTTCTGGGTGTAAGCTGTACAGCAAAGCTATGAAATAAAGACACAGCAGAAGTAGTCAGTGGTTAGTATATGCAGGGGAGAGGTTGACAAGAAGGGTTTAATAGAAATAGGATAGTAGGGATATTGAGTTAGGATAGCAGGGATTGAGTGTAGACCAAAGGTATAGTATTTGTTGAGCTAGAGGGTTATCCTGGTATCTAGAGGAAGGGTGTTCCATATTTTAGCAATAGCACTTGAGTAGAGGGAGTCACCTGATCTATTCCTGCTTCTGGTTACTTCAATGAGCACTTTGTTGGTGGATCTTAGTACATGGCTGTTTACATAGTGATTTAGTAAGCCTTGTACAGCTGTTTTTTTTTTTCAGAATGGTATAGGATTTTGGTGGGTGGTTGTAAGTTGGTTAAAGGTAAGTTTGGTAATTCCAGCCAGGATAATTTTCTGAGGGTTAGGCAATGATGGCTTCTGAAGACTGAGCTGGTGGTGAACTTTGCAATTTTGTTGTAGCAGTTGGTTAGCTTGTTTATAGCATCTTTGTTTAGATTAATTAGTATGGGAGAAGCATAGAGTAATGTAGAAATTAGGTGGGTTCTAGCAATGATGGCTTTACTATTACAGTGAGGTCGTTTTTGCATCTATAAAGCATTCTGAGTTCTTTGTGTACTTTTGTAATTTTTTTTGTGCTATATGTTTGTCAAATTTAATGTTGTTACCTATGATAACTCCTGGAAGTTGGTCTGTGAGACTGGTATGATGGGGGTATTGTTAATGGAGATTATTTTAAAGGGAGGAATAGGATCTATGGCTTTTGTGAGATGAAATAACATTAGTTGTGTTTTTTAAGGTTGAGTATTAGCTGTGAGTTGGCTAACCAAGATTCTACATCAATAAAGGATTTTGGGTAATTTTTTGAGTAGTTGGAGAGAGGGAGCAGAGCAGATCAGGGCATATTAGTCAGTGTATTGGACCAGGCTGGCCTGGAGGATGGCTTTGTTGCGGTCATTAGTAAATAAGGTGAAGAGGAGAGGACCAAGGATGGATCCCTGTGGGATGTCTAAGGTTACAGGGAGAAGAGGGGATAATGTATTTTGCCATTTTATGGATTGCTGGCAGTTGGATAGGTAGCCCTTAAATCATAATATGGTAGAGCTGCTTAGTTTTAGTTTGTATAGTACATTTATTAGTTTAGCATATGAGACTATATTGAAAGCTTTAGAGGGATCAAGAAAGATAGGGGATACTATGTTACCATTGTTCCATTGTTGATTTACAGTGCTGGTGAAGCTAATAAGGGCTGTGGTAGTGCTATGATTGGGGCAAAAACGATATTGTGTGTTAGCCAAGTGATTGTTAGCATGTTGCCTGCATCCCTGCTGAACCAGCTTCACCTAGTGAATCTGGCAACTAGAAAGGTCTGGTTGGTGGGAAGGGGGTGGTTGTAGATGTCAGGTTACTCATCTTAATGGAAGAGAGATGACTCAGCCTGCTGCATAGCTGACACCTGGCTGAGGATATATGTTAATACAAGCAGTGAAATGACTGAGAATTGGTACTTTTGCAGCCCAGCAGTGTATAACACTGTAGATGAAATCTGTACTTGTGTGTGTGTGAATGCTTCCACGCACCTTTGGATTGACACTACAGCTCCTACTAAAGGGCCATTTGTTTGCCCACCATAGGTGTCCCTTCTTTTGTGTTCATGGATGATGGAGTAAGAAAACAGAGGTAATCCAGAGGGCTCAAGTGACATTTGGTATCCTTCTTGTGACCCAGAGGGTGACAGGACTAACAAGAAACAGAGTAAAAAGGATTAGGCCAAATAAAATAACTTTAGCTAGCAGATCTAGGATACTCTATCACTCTCTTTGATACCCTCTTTTCAACAACGTGTCTTTATTCCTCCCACATGGAGGGTATCAGAGAGAAAGAGAGTCTCCTGGATCTGCTAGCTAAAGTGACTTTATCTGGACTAATCTTGTGTACTCTGTTGGATGCTGGAGTAAGAGGATGTGAATGGGCCAGCATGGTATGAGACTTCATCGTTTGTAAAAGGACAAGGATGAAAAAAACAGCACCATGGAAATACAACACTATTCAGCAGCTGTTTACAAAGTGGGTTATTTGATTTTGACCTTCAATTTTCAAAGTAAGCAATGAGGAAAAGCTGATATTTTACACTTGCACATTTTTTCTATAAATGCAAAATGGCAATTAGTCACCCTGTCAATAAAAAACAATAAAATATGCCCTAGATGGAAAAAAAAAACATGTTTTGTGGGTGGAATGGAATTAGAAGAAGCCACTTGTACTGCTTCAGAGACACGGGCTGTCTATTTGTATAATAGACACTAGCCCTCACTAAGACAGAGTTGGTAAGATGGGGGATGCATAATATATGTATAATCTCATGATGCATGTGTGTGTACATATATATATATATATATATATATATATATATATATATATATATATATATATATATTTATATATATATGGATCTACAAACCACAAAAAATCACGACAAACTAGTTAAAACAAAATGCGAACTGGAAACCAATGAGAGCGGTAGAAACCAGGTTTAATTTAGCGATAAAACAAATGAATGAATAACACGCTTTCGGTAAAGGCTGTGCTTCACCTTCATCAGAATGCAAAATACAAAGTATAAAATCACACGTCTTTTAAAATATCGCCAGAAAGTAATTAGAAACGTCACTTCCCTTCCGAAGAAGGTGTGTTAAGTACCTGGCGTTCACAAAACAAAAGTATGAATATTTTATGTAATAAAGAGACATTTACAAAAATATATTTAAAAGTTAATAACTCCTTTTCAAATATATAAAATGAATAGAATAAAATAAACAAACAAATCTTCAACAGCACAAGGCTATTAAGTAGCCCTACATATTGACACCTTACTAAATCCAGCAGCAAAGACATTCAATAACAGTTTAAATAAACGTCATTGTCGGAAAACTAGAAAAAGCCTTTAAGTAAATTATTGACAGTGTTTCTCTTAGAAGGGTCTTTTATCTTACTTGTGTACAGGGAATTTGATATATTACCATCATCAAAAAATTAATTTAATCAATTAAGGACACTTACCATCTATTTTCCATCTATATTTAGAAATTCAATGTAATATGTTAAATAATAAATGTGTTAGATGATATTTAAAGTTTAAATTCATATTCGTATATGTCACGTATATTGGATATTTTGATATTTTAAATACGTGACATGCTTGTAAAAAATGTGTGTGTTTATTGATGAAATAATAAAAATTTATAAGTATTAGGACTACCGCAAGCGCATACCCTGGACTTAACGAACATATATCCATCAAATGTATTCTTAAATTGCTAGCCCTTAAAAGACAATAAGAGATACACAAGAACATCATAGCATTTAAATTTCACTATTTATAGGTTTAGAAATACAAATTTATTTATTTAATAATTTAAATGGATTAACTAACCATTTATTAATACTTATTATGCATTGTATACCAGACATTGATCACCTCTCAGTAACCTGTAGGAGACAGATTATAGATATAGGGCTTTAAGGTGATCCATATAGGACAATGTGTTTGTACCCTGGACTCTCCTGGTAAGGAACTGTTGTGGGTATTCCAACTGTTGCATATGTCTGGACAGATTCATGACTAAGAGGGTATATACTCAATGATGGGTCTGATAAGGGCAGAATAAAGTGGCACCATGACTTCCTTGGACCTGGATATCATGCCATTACCGATACAATGGGTGACATAGAATGACTTTTTTACTTCCTTGACCACATGTTGGTCAAACGCCAGATTATTGTCTACATATGTTCTAAGATCCCTGATTACCAGGTCAACTCTTAGGGGTGTCTTACTGATATAGTAATTAGCCTGGGTATCAGTTTTCCCAAAATACACTATAATGCATTTCTTGGCATTGCGTTTTAGTTTGTGACTTTGGCACCACTCATTTGTCTGTGTTAGACCCTCTTGTAAAATGTTTGTGTCAAGGGGGGTATCTATCATATCTCCCAGTTTGCAGCCATCTGTAAACTTGGTCAGCCAAAGTCCATTGCAATATCCCTTACTTCTGAGAAGTAGATGCCAAATAGGAGAAGTGCCAGCATGGAGCCCTGAGGTGCTCCTCTGATGATTGGTCTCTTAGTGGAGGTGATATCACCAATCCTGACTTCCTGGTTCTTGTCTGTGAGCTAGCTGACAATCCAGTGAGTTATGTTGGGGTTTATGCCCAGTTTGGTGAGTTTGTCAACTATGCCTAAGTAGGGTATTGCATAGAGTGCCTTTGCATATAGTGCCTTAACCAGTTCCAGGTAGGGGGTATGCACCATTTTCCCCCTCATCCATTGTCTTGGTGACTTTCTCACATAAGTCCACCAGGTTTAGTAGGCATGACCTTCCTTTGACAAATCAAAATTGGGTTGGGTCCACTGTCTGAAGTTTGCCCATGTCTTTGTTATAATTTCTATGCTAATTCATTCCACAACTTTGCAAATTAAACTAGCCAGATTAGTCAGACTAATAGGTCTTTAGTTTCTGGGTTTAGTTGATGGTCCAGCCCAGTGAAGTAGGATAACCATTGCAGTCCTCTATTCTCATTGTACAAAGCTTGTTTTGAGGCTATAGCTGAAAAGTGACTCAATTGGTCCTGATAGGTCATGTTATTATTTATTTATTTATTGATTGACCGATTGATTTTGCTTTTGTTATGTGATGTTTTCTTAGAGTTTTAAATGTGAAAAGAGTATTTATTCTAAGTAAATAAGGAAACAAAAGCTGCTTTACATATCCAACTTAAAATATATTTTTTTCATATTTAAATTTACTGTGCCTCACTGATATAGCCAGTTACTAAGTGCTTAACAGTATACAGGATTCTAATGCCTATAACATAACTTGAATATCAGTAGCATAATGGTTTACAAATGTTTATACAGTTCTCCAGGTAATATAGACTTAAAATATTCACAAGAGAAATCAATTTGGTGGCAAGTTCAAGAACTGAAAAATACAGGACCAAATTCAGAAAGGTTACCACAAGGTGTACAATTCTGATTTAGAAACAGCCCTACCACAGTACTGCAACAGCTGTCTCCATAGCAGTGGTACATGCTAATGAGGTTTTCCAGGAGAGAGGCATATGCTCATTATCCATGTGCTCTCCCTCAGAACTGCCTAAGGTAAGGCATCTACACAGCTGAGTGATTCTGAGAATCTTTTGACTCTGTAAAATTGGCATGGCTGCTCCTGGCAACTTGTGCTAATGAACACGGTGGAAAGGTTGGGTTCCCTATCACAGTAATAACAGTACCTGCTGAGGAGTTTAGTAGTTAGGTAGTCTTACAGGGTGAGTGAGTGTGGGTATGTGAGGGGCACTATGTGTGAATGTATATGTGAGTGTGTGTGTGTCTGCCTGGGAGGTCATGCCAGGGGGTTAGTGAAGGGATAGTGTAGTTAAGTAGGTAGGTGTGTGTATGGGTGAATAGATATGTGTGTCTATAAGTGAGATTGGGTGGGGAGAGGATTGTGTGTGTGTGTGTGTGTGTGTGTGTGTGTGTGTGTGTGTGTGTGTGTGTGTGTGTGTGTGTGTGTGTGTGTGTGTGTGTGTGTGTGTGTGTGTTTGTTAAGGTAGGTTTCATTCCTCCACACACCCATAAACTAATGAGCAAAATGTGTGACACTGGGTCACTGGCACACTAGCAATCAGGGATGTCTTTACATTGTGGATCTGGGGTGTCACTAGACACCAGGAACTGATTTAACTACATGGTTTGGGGGAGAACACTAGACATCAGGGATTGTATTAAAGATGTGGGTTTAGAGGAACACTAGACAGCAGGACTTGTATTAACTACATAGTTCAAGAGAAAAGTAGACACCAGGGACTGCATTAAGTTCATGGGTTGGGGAGATAGTAAACATCAGGGATAACCTCCTGTGCCATTGCAACACTTATACATAACAGGGAGGGGGAGATCAGACAATAAGACTACTGCATAAGGCATCTTAAAGGAACAGTGAAAAAAAAACATAAAATGTGATGGGGAACTACTAAACATGAGTTATACTATGTAGTGTGCCTTAAAGGAACTAAAAGGAAGAGGAACCGTTCACCCTTGCCACAATAAACCTCAGCACAAACCTGCTGCACTAAGTGTGAAGTTAGTGGAGTAAAGGGTTCTTTAAATATATATTGATGATCTCAGCTGATATTCCTCATCTGCAACAGTTCATGACATACAAGAGGGAGGGAGAGGAATCAATAAGCATATCTCTCAAACATGAAGTGCAAGACAGGACAAAATCACAGACAGATGTGAAATCTGTCTCCTACAACCTTAGAAGGTTGCTCGTCTAACAGCGTTTGCACTAGCATGAATTATCTGAAAGATATCAAGTGTAAAACTCTAATGTCTGGTACTAACAACTAACTGAATTCATCTGTGATTTATGAGGACAGGAAAATGGAGACAGAGAATTCTGACAACACAGGGACAAGTATGGGGTATGTGGTATGCGTGTCTGTTGTGTGTGCGTGCATGTGTTTAAATGTCTATACAATGTCTAGAAGAGTGAATGACGGTGCTAACACAATGCAGCCACCTCCATTGCTAGCTACCACAGAAAGTGCAGATCTACACTTGTGGTGTTTAACAGTAATTTACAGTTATGCAAATTAGCCAATAATTAGGTCTCTTCCTCACTGAAACTAGTGTGTCTCTCAGTCAGAAATCTCCACATCGCAGACAAAGGAACTATTTACCCCAGCCCTTAATGCGAGTGGTAGGGTACCGCCTCTATCATTTTTCCTAAGTATTTTTGGCTTATACATGCTTGTTGCTTTGTTTAATATTTCTTCTATGGTAACTTTTATGCATATTTTATTACTAATATAATCTGCATTTGTACTAATGCAATGTCTTACTTTTGTATACTGTATGTTTAAACATATTATCTGCTAAGGTGACTGTTGGTGTTTTCTGCAAGTTTACATACTCATTTCTTCTCTTTGCTTCAATCCCTGTTTGCAGGGTTTATGTTTCCACTTTCATCAGGAAGCTATTTTATAGCCCTTCTGGATGCTTTTTACTTTATATTTTGACTTTTAAATTTAAGGCAAATTTGACTTTTTAATTTTTGTACTAATGCAAAGTGCATTTTGTAGCACAATTCTGACTTCTGTTTTATTTTATTAAAACAATAGATGTAGTAATGTAATTCAGCTGTGGTGCATATGTTTATGCTGTTTTTCTTTCCTTTTCACAGATTAACTTTTTTGACATTTTGTTTGGTAGTTTATCACTGCTAAATGACTCAACTCGATATCAGTTTGCTGAGAGAGCTCACTGTGAATAGTTCAGTGATAACTTACTGTAATTTTCATTTCTATGAAGCATCTTGTTTCTTAGTAGACTTTATACAGAAATAGCCCAGGTATTGATTTAGTTTGTCCAGTCAGGTTTGGAGTTCTAAACTGGGTATTTTCTAACTGTCCCCCGAATTTAATAAATTCTGTGTAAGAATATTGTAATCCCCACATGGAGTGAATGGTGTCTGTGGCAGCAGCTCCCCTCGGCAGCATGCCTTGCATATTAATAAAGGTGGACTACTGAGAGGGGGCCATGTACATGGTTACTGAACCAGTGCTAGGGGGTGTGTTACAGTGCTTGGGAATGTGTAACACACCCCTTGCACTGTGAAAGTGTTGGATGGCACTAAAATATTAAAGGAAGTGTCCTTGGATACTTATTTATAATTTTATATATTAATGTCATACAGGGGGTGTGTTACAGTGTCTGCTACACACCCCCTGCACTGTCAAAGTGGCATCCTGCAATAAACATTGCAGAATGTGTCTTCAGGTACTTATTTATATTTCTATTAAATAATTTCATATGGGGGTGTTACAGTGTCTGTAACACACCCCCTGCACTGTCAAAGTGCCATATGGCACTAAAATATGAAATTGTAACTGTGTCCTTGCCAGTATGTAAAATAAATATGTAGGGAGGTGTTACACTGTCCATAACACACCCCTGTAATGTCTGAGTGCTGTATGTTAGTACAATTAAATGTGGAACTGTCATTTTGTCCCTGTGTATGTTTTTTTGTTTTGTTTTGAGTTTTTTTTTTTGTGTGTTTGCATGATGCGGCATGGCACTTAGTGATAAGCATGTGCCAAACAACTAGAAATAGAAACTGGATGCTTTTAATTTTTGCCCAAAAGGTCAAGTTTAACCATAGCTGAGCTGGTTTGTGTGGTGCCGCACATTGCTTAGCAATGCTTAAATGAAACAGAAAGCTATATAGAAATGTATAGCTACAAACTTCGCAGCTGCATTAGTTGAATGGTT
The DNA here is from genome assembly GCF_019279795.1 of Protopterus annectens. Lineage (NCBI taxonomy): Eukaryota > Metazoa > Chordata > Ceratodontiformes > Protopteridae > Protopterus > Protopterus annectens. The sequence continues at coordinate 1,077,622,428 of NC_056746.1, read as the reverse complement.
AAAGTCTTGGCTCGGTGCATGATTCAAATACAGGGACAGGCCATTCAGCTTTTATATGTGATAGCAATATTTTATACAGTATTATTTTCTTTTATTGATCTATTTAGTGACATTTGTTAACTGGATTAGTCCAGCTGATCCACAAGATCATTTTCAGTGTAGTCCCGTGTAGCAAAGCTCCACTTATACACGTGTCCAATACATGACAGTCACACTCCAAGATAACATAGGCATACATAATAATAAAAGCAGTCCTTATGATGACTGACTTTCAGAAATTTTTTTTTCATTTGTAAAATATGTAGTTTGCACATAACTAAGCTCCACTAAGCACTGCTAAGCCAAGCCAAGCCAAGCAATGCTTAAGCAGTCTCTGTCTAAGCAGTCCTCAGCTCAGCTAAGCAGGTTTGTGTACTGCTAAGCAGTGCTAAGCATGTGCCAAGTTAAGCACTGCTCAACTAAGTTTACTGGGTTTGCACACTGCTAAGCAGAGCTTAGCATTTTTAAAAATGGTCCAATGGTGGCAAAGGGTGGGAAAATAGCCTTATTTGAGCTGCACAGATGGGAATACAGCCAGAAGCTGTTTGAGTTTTATCACTGCAGGAGCTATGGCTAGAGTCAGAGAGGGAGCATGCTTATGAGTGCAGCACTGAGGCATGTTGGAGTCCAGAGTCATGGTTGGACTCCTAGTGAAAGACCATGATGCCAGATTGCTGCAGGGCCAGTACCAGGGCTCTGAATACAAGTCTGAGGCCTTGGAATGTCTGGCACATGACCTCACCAATGCTACTGGAATCCCCCGCACTAGTGAGCAGGTGCATCATCATTATGATGACGTGAAGCGAAGGAAGGTGAGGCTCTTGACCCAATTGATCCAAGATGCTTGGGACCAGAATGCCCCAGAAGTTCGTAAGTATAGCAACTGGTGATTTATAAAATTGTAGTATGAATATCTAATAGACAGGTATGCATAATGGTGTGTTTTTCCCCTATAGCAGCAGAGGTGAGGGCTCGCAACTTAGAGGCCCATGCAGGGCACCTAGCAGGGATGTTCCAACAGTGGGGGGAGTACAGATCTATCTTGCAATATATCATACAATAAATAAAAAAGGGTACATTGTTTGCTGCCAGTAGGTATAGTGTGTTCTGAGTGTACTTCAATAAATGTGTTTTTAGACCCACATTGATATAAGTGAGTAATGCCAGGTACTGTGCAATACAGATGAAGGCATCAAACACGCTACTATTGATGTAAAAAAAGGTAATACTGTAGTAATAGTGTCTAGGAATGACATAAGTATATACTGTATTAATATTAAGGATCTTGCAACAATGTACACCATGATTGAAACTGTGAAATAATAAATGACATTCATTCATTATCTACAGGATATGCAGTACAACTGCAGTCAAATTTTTGAATGTAATAAACCACTGTGTCATGTCACCCTCAAAAAAGTTATTACACCAAAGTATTGCGTTTATTCTGGTCTGTTGTTGAAGAAACCCAATTGTACAGGTGCTCCACAGCAAATATGGCTATGACACCATGAATTGATTGGAGTTTGGCTGAGAAAGAACTGTTATGCTAAAGTGTAGATGTGGAGCTGTACAACAAGATAGAATGCAATATGATATATGTCCTGCACTAAGATCTGAACCGTAATAGTAATGTGTAATGTATTATAGTGCATTTCCTTCAGGATTGTCTTGTGTTAACTTTTGCATTTCAGCTATATGTATTCCTGAATGTAGGTACGCTGATGCAGGCAAGTATGAGACTGTAATAGCTGTACACTGCAAATATACCATACATATTCCCATCCACTAGGAGTTAAATGTGTACACCTGCATTCCAACTATTAATACACACTTCCCCTACCATCTCTGTCATGCATGAATCTCATGCATGTATGTTCAACTGTCACTGCAGTCTTCTGTAACACTCTACCTATATTACCAGGTCAGACTTTGTAACCAAGTGAGCTTTAGGCACAAATCAGTCAACCAGCCCTCAGTAGTGGCCCAGTTGCTCAGTGTGATAACAAATAGATATGTTATTCATTTTTGCACACACAGACCAGGGTTTGAATCCAGGGAATGGTACTAAGATGTATTTATAGTAACAGAGAAGTAGTCTTGACTACTTGTAGAAACTGTCATATAGTGTTAACAGATATTTTCTCCATAGGGATTACAGGTAAAGAAATGTTTTTAGTAGCTGTATGAAAGGTATATTAATAAATTGTATCCAGATGTACTAGGCTGTAAACAGCAGTGTTCAGCAAGTTGATAACTCTCCATTAAATAAAACATCAGGCAATACAGCAGTATTCCAAATGAATTAGACAAATTAAATGTTCCACTGTTGATACGGCTGTATGCCTGGTGCATCTGTGAATGTATGCCGATAGTCCAACCCCATGCCTACAAATGACAGCAGAATAGGTATATACACCATGCACTGTGCCCAATGCATGTCTCTCAAGTGTCATCCTGTCATGGCTAGTGATCACTGTTGCCATTAACTTTCAACTCAGATATAACTACATTTGAAGTATGCCAGTAGCACACTCACACAACATCAGTACAGGGTACACCTTGTTACTCATATATGTTACCCTGACATGTACAAGTAGTTATGTACCTTTAGTTCTTACAGCTTGGACAATACCATTCCATGTTGACAGCTTGAGAGGTATGTATTTGCTTCAGAAGCTTTAGGGCATGTGTAGATGTAAAGTAAGGGCAGACCTGTAGAGTATTGAGCAGTACTGCTGTGGAAAATATAGCCTATACAGTTGTTAATGGAATGTTTTTCTCTCCTCCCACCCCTTATCTGCATCACAAATTGCTATTGTTACACTACAGGTATGTTTTCATTTGCACAGATATTGTTTTCAAAACCTAATGTTGGGCCTTGTGTTGTATTATTGGTTATATATTTCAATGGTTGTATACTAACATACTTTGTTGAAATTCCACGATTGTTGGCCTTTTGTCATAATTGTTACTAATATGCTGTTACAATACTGACTGTTATCCCATTTATGCCTGTTCTGTATACTGTGCAATTCTATTATTCTGGGTTAATTGGAACACCCATGCATGCTGTTATAACTAACATTGAAATGTTTTGTTCATGACTAACCAATACACTTTGACAAACCTCAGCTTTATAGCATGTTTGGGTAGGCCAATCCCAGCGGATCTGCCTGTCCTACCTCATCTGGCCATGGTTCCAGGTCCCAGCACATCTGGGACTCAACCTGGAGTTGCCTCCTCTGCTGGTCCTCCACCACCCTCAGGTGGAACCACCTCAGGGGACGGAGCACGTCCCCCCGGGTGTGGGCATGAAGAGAACCCTGTCACCCAACATCAGTTTCCAGGGATGGTGCACAGGGACATCCATCAGGATTTGGATGACCACCTACACCAGATTGAGGACAGAATGATGCACCTCAAGAGGCAGGCTAGCCCCAGTGCCCAGTCCCCAGCACAGCCACCTTTGGGGACATTAATGGGCAGTATTAACTGCCCATGGGTGGGGACCTCAGTCCCACTGTTTCCATCTGGGGGCACTGGGCCCTCTGATTCCCAACCACCCTCCCCATCCAAGGTGTTTAGCCCCCTCATATGGCATACACTGCCCCTGTCCATTGTCTTGTCTGTCTGTCTGCAAATGAAACCTCTCCTACCCAACTTACCTCCCCAAACATTCCTACAACCCTTCCTCAACATCCCATTCTCACCTTAAAAAAAAAACAAAAAACAAAAGGACATCTGTCCCAAAAAAAAAAATTCAGCCCATACATAGCTCTCCATTTTGCCCCCCTTGTACACTGCCATGAATCAATCATCCCATCAATTAATCAACAAACATATGTTGCCCACACCCCTCTCTGTGGGGTGTGAGGCTCCAAATTTCAAATTGTCCACATCATGCACAACTGTTGCTGTACAAGTAATGGAGAGCTACGGTCCTTTCCAACACCCATCCTGCACATATCCCTAGCTGCCTTTCATATTGTTTTCCCCCTTCTTGCCCTATTTCACCACTTTCTTATCACCCCTTTTTTCTTTTCTTTTTTTTGAAATAGTGTGGGCTTAAGCAGTGATAAGCAGCACTAAGTGAAGCTAAGCAGAGGTAAGAGCCGCTTGGCATAGCGGCACATCGAGCAAACCCTCACAAACCTGCTTAAAACTGCTTTACTCACCCTATCTGATTCAGACCCTGTTCTACCCAACAACAAAATAACAAGCCCTACCAAGTCTTAATCCCAGGACCCTCTGCACTACAGTCAGAGCAATGCATCACTAGGCCAACTGAGCTCTTGGGAATTACTGTTGTTTTCTAAATATATTATGCAGTACAGTGATATAACATTACAGAAATAACAACCCCTATCAAGTATTGAATGCAGGATCTTTGGAATTATAGTCAGAGCAATGCACCACTAGGCCAACTGAGTGCTGGGGAATTTCTGTTGTTTTCTAAATATATTATGCAGTACAGTGATGTAACATTAGGGAAAAAAGACACCCCTGCCAAGTATTGAACCCAGGACTTTCTGAACTACAGTTACAGCAACACACCACTAGGCCACCTGAGCTCTAGGGAATGGCTGCTTGTTTCTAAATATCATGCAGTACAGCATGTAAAATTAGGGAAAAAAGACACCCCTGCCAAGTACTGGCCCCAGGACCGTCTGAACTACAGTTCACTGCAATACACCAGCAGGCCAACTCAACTCAGGGCAATTACTGGTGTTGTTATGAAAATATCCTGAGTACCAGTGACAGTACTTCAACATATAATGTGAGAACTGACAGCATATTTGGGCCTGTAATGCAGATACTGAACCAGTACACAGCCAAAGACATGTTGATGGATTGATGGGAGGCCTATCACATCAGGTTCAGCTGACAACTGCACAGACTGTTGCAGAATGTCCACAGTCGTGTCACCTACATATGGCATGGTTATCATCAGTGCTGTTCTGTGTGCTGACGTAATGGCAAGGCAGTGCAGACTGATTTCACAAAAGCATGACAGACAGGTTAGTGTCACACGTCATAGCCATCCAAACACACATGCTCATTCCAATCCACACATGCAGCTGTATGTTCAGCTACCTGCTACACACCTACTATACCTCCCAAACACCTAGAACAGGCCATCCACACAACACCCATACATAAAGGGTTGGGGGAGTTCACGTGACAGGGACATGTATGATACGCAGTCTCCCCTACAAACATACACAGCTGATACACCGGTATCAACTGCAGCAGCATGGAGAGTCAGATACAAAAGGATGTAGGACACTCACATCTGCCTGTCTCCTTACTGAGCCCAACACACATTGTTAAACAGTAACCTGCCACAGAATCAAAAACTCTGTTAACAATGGCCAAATATAGCATGCAAAACTGTGGACATAGCACATCAATCCAAACAGTGAACAGTATTTCTACATACCCTCTGTGATGCTGTCACCCCCACTCCTCGATAATGTCCTCCTCATAGGCCAGGAAAAGGGCCAAGGCCTACAAGAAGGCCTTAATTATAGGACTGTGTTCCCATCCCATTGGCTAATGGTAATGCAACCTAGCTGTTCTGGATGCAATTAAGTAGTGGGAGTCACAGATTGTTGCACAGGCATTCACCTGTTCATGAGCGTTACCTACAAAAGGCAAGCTGCTGCCAATAGTAAACAGGTCTGACACTTTCTTCTTGAAGACAGACTGTGATTCTGTAGGAAACTACAACTGGATGTCCTCTCACAAAGGAGTACAGCAATATACCAGGTATGTCATAGAATTAAGCATGTAATGAAATGCAGATGGGGGGATGCAGTCATGGGAAATAGGAATTTACACAGCAGGTCTCAACCACATGTCTTGGACTGACACATTGCTGTTAGTCTTCTGTCCAGCACCTACGGCCATCCCTTATGGCTTGGCCTGAAGTGACATAGATCACAGCTCTGGCCCCTGGCTCACCCCAGCAATGGTCAGATCATGTATCACTGCTACTGGATTGTCTGTCGTACAATACTGACAGCAAGTACTGGTGTATACAACTGGCATATCACATCATGTGCTGTCAGTGAGCCCCTCAAAGTCTGTGAATGTAATACAGGCTTAATTCAAAGATTGTCCAGGTGTCCTTGACAGTTCCTGATGTACTCTGGCTAGGTCACTGTGTACTCCACACCTGTATCTCATACCCTGACATCTATGGCTAGCATACCTGGTGACCCCCTGCAGCATGACAGCAGGCTGTAGGCACTAGTAGTAGGGGGACACTGACTCTGCCTCAGCATCAGTGTGCACATATTGAGCATACAATGTAAGGGAATGAATACAGTACCAGATATTAATGTACCATACTGTGTTCCCAGGGGTCTGGCATGTCACAGACACATTCCCCAAACTCTGGGGACAACCATCACATATTGTCCAACTGGTGTCCAGAAATCCATAGTTGTCTGGCAGGGGGGTCTACATCTATCAGGCACATGTACACATTCCGCAAACATCTGGGTACTACAGATGTCAGACACCTACGAAGAGGACACCCTACACCACATATGCACTGCTCTCAGTTATATTGTGGCACAGATGTCGCTGGAATGTCCACATGCACTTTTACTACCACTCACCTATTTGTCAGATGTAGGCTGGATGACATGGTACTGTAACATTGCCCATAAAGGCACCCAACAGTCGATGGCAGTGATGGGTGTGGGTACATAGCACAATCTGTCACAGCACTCAGTCCATATCTGGTATTCCTGGTACCATATGAGGTTACTAGGCAATGGGCCCTGAGCAGCCATATGCCTTGGCTACATTTGCCCATGTGTATGCAAAGCATTACCTGATGCCCCAGTCCAACAGGGACACAGGTGGTATCCCAAGGCTGTATGTGCAGTTAACCATCCAGCTATCCAGGTTTTGACTGCAAAAGTGTAAATAGATACCCTGCCTTATGTGGACAGGTTGCCCATTCCACCACAGGGTGATTGTGTGGGACACACATCTGAGCTGCCAACATGCCCAGTTCATGTCACACGCCAGGTTGAGGGTGTGTGTGTGTGTGTGTGTGTGTCTGTGTGTGTGTGTCTGTGTGTGTGTGTGTTAACAGAGTGGAGCATGAGTTGCACTTGCGCAGCAGTCCAAGCAATGTGGAATCCATGATTGCCTGGCATGCCACATTGAGGTCACCCCTGAGGAGTATGTATGAAACCAGGTAGGGGGTTGCCCTTATAGCCTATCGGTGTATGGTAGATGGGTGATGCCCTGGTATCCCCTGATGGGGAACCTCTCTGATGTCCCCAGCTGCTGCATGTGCTGTGTGATGTGAATGACGTGCAAGGTATTATACACAATAATGGGCCTCATTGGGGGGAATATTGGGATGTTTATACCCCATGTCCCTTGATGACATATCAGTATGTATGACATGGGCCATGTACAAGGTGTACCTTACAATGGGAGCAACATTGTGTTGAAATGTCATGTTGCCAAAGAACTGTGTCCACAGCTCCCTCACAACTGATTGTGTGCATAGGATGTTGTTAGTACTGTGATACTATGTGGGGATGTCACTTTCCCCAAAGGGGTTGACACTGTATGTCCTGCTATGCGTCCTGAGGCCAAGTGTCTGGCAACAGTTATGTATCTGTGTGAGACCCTCCTAGGCAGATGTTGACATCACTAGAGCATCCGGTAATGGCACACAGAATGCAGTCGTCTGCAGACATGGTTGGACATAGGCTAATGGCTGTTACATGCACCTCAGGAGTGTACATCATACATAACAGAGGCCCAAACACAGAACAACAGGTGACACATGTAGTTATGGGTCAACTGCTTGAGGTGGATTCCCCTATGTGGAATAGATGGGTCATGTCAGCACACAGGCGTGTGACACCTATGGTAACATATGATGTGATGCATACATGGGGGGTGTTATATGTATAATGGCCATGGGGGTTACACTGAGTTTGTCCAGGTCAAGGTAGGCAGTTTGCACTGTCACACCCTGTCCATGGCTTTGGTGACTGTGTCATACAAGTCAACTGAGTGTAACAGTCATGACATAGACTAAGTGTGCGTGATGGATTATTTGAAGGTCGCCAATGTGCTTGTTACTGGGGTTCACTATAAACTGTGCTATGGCCTTGCAGAATAGCCTAGTTAGGCTGCTGGGTTTATCATGTGACTGAGTTGGGGACACCACCATAGTCTAAAGGGGTGACAGTGGTCGCCCATCAAACATCTGGGACAAAGGCGGTAGTCAATCCTCCTTTGAATATGGTTCCTTATGGTGTTGTAAGGTTATGCTTAGGGTCATGTAGGATCCATCCTGTGATGTGATATGCTCCCATGGCACATGTATACCATGACTTTCACATGGCAGTGGTGACCTGTTCCCTGCATATAGGAGATGGGGAGGTACTATCCTGATGTATTGATTGGGAAGACAGGGGGTGATGCCTACACTGACTCTGTCAGGCATCCAGCATGCTATAGCAACAACACTGTTATAGCTGGTCTCCTTGATCACCTCAAGTGAGCAGCTGCAGGTGATACCTGTGTTGTTGCAGACATACGTGCAGTAGGGGAGTTGACTGTCTGTAGTGGATGTAGACAATATAAGCTCTGTGTTTGTTGTGCAGGTTTGCAGGACTGATCCCATTCTCATATACACCACGGAGACATTGCTCCAAATTGGGAAACTGCCCCTACTATGCCTCAGACAGCAGTGTGTCATCCCTGTTATGGACAATATGTATTGCAGATGTCCACCAGACAGGTGTACATATCCTAGCAGAGGATGATGTAGGCCTGTAGGGTATACCCGACTACATATAGCGCTTTCGTGTATGTGTGGATATTGGTGCCGGTCTTTAATGAGGGTTTATGGGCTGTGAAGCTGTGTATACCCCCAGGAGGATGTATTCCACATTGGTGGTGTATGCATGGCTGACCCTAGTTAGACGGGTATTGTGGGAGATGGCGAATGCAAATGTGACTGCATGATGTTTGCTTTGCCATGGAGGATGACACTGTAAAGATACTGCAGTGGTAACCCATGTTGTGCAATGTCAACTACAATACACCTTCACCTTATGTGGAGGTAGCCTCTAGTCACACTAAGGTGTTTGTGCATCCACTGTTGATGGCTGTGTGGCCATTTGTGTGCTGGAATGGGTATGTCTTACAATGTATGTTAGGGTCATTAAACTGACCCAAAATCAGTGTACAGACCCGACCCCTAATACATTTAATGAGATCCATATAGGCCAAATGGGCTTCCTGCTCACATGTGTTGGCCAGTACCTAGCTGTGATTTGAATTGGTGCGTGCTGGCAATGGTGAACTGACCCTACAGTGTCCCAAGTGTATCTTACTGCCTGTATAGTGTGGAGGTGTGTATGTCTCTCATATGTACAGAAACCCCATGTCCTATGGCCATACCGGCTATACTTTGGCATCTGAATGTATGATAGGACCAGGTAGGCTGGGCTGCTCTCTGCAGCTTTGAGCCATGGTCTGTGTGACTGCACAGATAGCTGCAGTTCTCAATGTTATGACTGCTTGCAATGAGGGCAAAGCCATGTGTATACCTCTAGTATTTAGCAGCATGGTCTTCAATGTGTGCTGCACTGACACTTGTATGTTGCTAGTGATAACTTCACCATTTTTCATAATGGAGTCACTATGGTGCTGGTGAGAACCAGTGCCAGATGCATGAAGGCCAGTGAAGACAGATGGAGGCCATCTCTCGCAGAGCATTGTGGTCTGTTTACCATATCATCCCAGACTCACAGGTACTGGAACCCCTGGAATATCACAGGATAAATGTGCCCAAGTTAAGGGCAATCATTACCTGATTGTATTGTGTGATCAGTCTGGGTGACAGCATAATGCAGCATAAAGCTAAGGACATACTTGCCTGGGACACATAGCCATTGTGCTCACTGATGTCTCACTACATATAGTCCAGGGATGTACATGTCAGGTCAGGCACACCAACATGTACTGTGACAGACCCATGATGGTACCTGTTGGTGAGAGACAGCACTGCATATGCAATATGGTGGAGCCTGTCACGTGACACACAAGTAACTGTGACCATCCACATACACAGCCAGGTCAAAGGCACACCAGTGTGTCTCCACTGGAGTCCCCTATGTGTAACATGTTTGACATGGCTTGACACCTGCTTGGCTGTGAGACACAGGTGTGTGGCCATGTGTGGTATGTGCTGTGTGCGGCTGTGGTGCTCATGTGTGGCTCTGCCTCAGAGATCCACTTTCTTGTGGATGTGTATGTTGAGGACTACTGCAGAAGTTTGTGTGTGTTGTGTAGGTGTGGGTGGTGTGTGAGGTATACTGATTGTGTTGACAACTTGTTTGGGTCCAGATATGCAACCTTGACAGGGACAAAGCATGGACTGCAGGTTCCTACTGTCATTGCATTTCTTATGCAGTGTATTCATTGCTGGTATGTGTAGATGGCTGTCCATCCGTGTACATGAAGCAGGTGCTACACAGTGGCAGGACACCCATGTCCACCATATTGTCTGAGAAACTGTAGGACATTGTCAGCCATATAGCCCAGAATCTGAGGGAGGAAGGCCAGGGAGACCTGAGGGGTGGGCCTACAGACCAAGTGATTACTAATATAGTAGGATGCTAACACCACAGAAGACCATGTAGACAGGCTATGAACATGCAGTAATAGGTACAGCATGTACATGCATTGCAACACCTCATAGTGCATGCAGCAAGTAGCATGAAACATCAGGATCAGGGGCAAAGTATGCTATATTGCCACTATGTTACCGATACCCATAATCATACTCTGCTCATAGATGGCAGGGTTATGATGTTTGGGTTAGCGGTGGATAGTGCTGACAAAAGTGGATGTGCAGGGTCCATACATAATAGTGAGCAATGTCTACAGTCCTATGATGTGTTCCCCTGTTCATGTCTGTCAGGTGTGATGTACAGACGTCACAACCCACCCTTCTCAGACACTGACACCACTGCAATTCTTGTTGCCCTGTGACTCCATCACTGGGTGCTGTTGTCAAGGATTTGCCACAGCCAGCAACAACTTGCTGCACTGTGGGCAGACTTGGTAGCAACTGTGAATGATGTGGGACACCAGGACAGGAGCTACATACAGGTCTGACACCATGCTACTGATCTCATACACTATGCACAGCACAGGGCTGCAGCTGTGGCCAGGGACCCTGCTAACACAGGGGGAGGGTCTGCTACACAACCACCACTGTCAGCCACAGAGGAGTTCCTGGCATACCTGGGTTCAGCCACCAGCTCACAGGAAACCATCAGTACATATATCAAGTTAATACTGTAGCATTCATAGTGGCAGCCTCTGCATACCTGTATGCATATGTGAGGTCAATCTGCATTTGTGGGTAGGGATTTGTAATGCACACATATGCACACATATTGTGAATGTCAGCAATTTGGGTAGTTTCACAGCTTGTGCTGTACATGTTGATAAATGCAGATATTATCCTGTACCAATGCTACAGGTGTGTGTGTGTGCTGACAATACCTCTTCCCCACAAATCCATAGGTATCTCTGGTGTGGCTAGGGAACATCAACCTGTAGCCGGTGAGTGCGGAACTGTCATGTAATGGATCACCTATACCCTAGGCATGTTAAGGGCTGCCAGTTTGCCATGCACACGACTGTGCAGCTTATCCATGTTGCAATATGTGCATGTTCACTTGTGGTGGGGTTCACTGCAGTGCATCACATTGGTAAGCACAGTAGTATATCTTCAGGAGCTGTAACATATTAGTGAGTAGTTTTGCATAGGTGTAGCCAGTCTGCTATACAGGGGTGCATTACTATTATTTAAATGGGTGCACTGCGTGTTAGCTGAAGGTCCATTCCATAGTCTGACTTGTGGTATATCTCACAGGTGTATAGTAGTAAAAAAATTGACTGCACATCACTGCACTACATATTGTTCAGGGCCTATGCAGAGTGTGTCTGTTGTGGTCTGATTGTGTGTTGTGCATGGTATCAGTCAGAAGGTGTGGTGTGTATAATGCCTTTGTGGCACCTCACGTGTGTGTGTGTGTGTGTGTGTGTGTGTGTGTGTGTGTGTGTGTGTGTGTGTGTGTGTGGATCAGCAAACATTATAGTGCAGGTATTCATGTAGTCATGTTGGCTTCCCCTCACAGGTGACCATGGGGGTTGGAGTTGTCCCCCTCACAACCTGATGTCAGTATGTCATCAGACTCTGATGATAATGGTGGCCATTGTGAGGCACAGGTGGTGTTGTTCGGGCCTGAATCTGTCCCATTGGTTGATATCCCACCTCCACCCCCAATGTCCCTGCACACAGTCAGCATGCCCACACATACCCAGTCCCCAGCAGCCACAGATATTGGGCAGTCAGAGGGTGGTGGCATCAAACAGGGAAGTGTAGAGACTATGGCATCTGTGCCTGTAGACACTAGCCATAGACAGAGAGCTGGCGAAGGTCCCACACCGACAGATTGACAGTAGTGCTCAAAGAAGGACTGCTGGCCATCCAGCACCTATCAGGGGTGTCACAGCATGTGTCACCCAATGCATGTTCTGGTCTATCATGCAGGCACAGGCACACTGTGAACAGTACACCAGATGGATGCTCAGGGTCATGGATGCCACACTGCCTGGCATGCATGACACCATCCATGGCAGAGGCTGTATTACAATGTTAAACTAAAACAAGTTTGAATGTTGTAATATCGAACCCTAAAGTCCGAAAGTGGAAAATAGCGATGCCACGGCACATCGACTTTTTTCCCAAGGAAAAAAATCAGTGGGCCGTTTTTGGGGCTTTGCTATTTCCTCCACTGTAGTGCAATCTTGGAGTTGGTATATTTAAGTAGGGGGTGTGGGGGGCACAGCCCCCCATGTTAAAGTGGGGCAAAGCCCCCCACTTCAGTTTAATTTTAAGTTTTTTTTTTTTTTGTCACAGAACAGCGATTTTTTCCCTGGGAAAAAAATCGCTGTTCTGTGCTTTCAATTGTGTTTGGTTTCGGACATAAGGGTTCAATATTACAACGATCAAACTTCTGTAAGTTCAATGTTGTGATATAGACCCTCCATGGCATTGGTGATGCCTTACGTCATTTTGCTGATGTAGTGGATAGACGGTGGAGTGAGACATTCTCAGTCCTTAACCGTGCAATGTCTGTGCTTGAAAATGTGGTGGGAGTAGGGCATCAGACACAGGGACACAGGTCAGCAGCAACATCAGCAGAGAGCCCACGTGACCGTGCACAGTCACACTCCTGTAGTGGCAGTACCACCAGCACTACCAACGGGAGGGTGCTGTCCACACCACAACACCACAACATGGTGGGCCATGGGCATGTGGTTCTGGGTGGTCCTGTGAGGGACACAGACCCAGCAGACACTGGTCACTGTCAGGAAGTAGTACTGCATCTGGCCTTGGACATGGCATTGTTAGTGCCACTCCTGGCAAGATCAGTTCCTGTGTGGCCGGAGGCGGCGAACTGTACATTCTGCCATGTACGGTCTAAGGCTGTCCAACATACCCTCATGTAGGGTAGCACATGGCTTGACTGTGTACATGCACATACTTACACATCACTGTCACATGCATTTCGCCAACAGACACACATAGCTCCTCTCCATGGCCCAGCTGAGCAGCACCCCTCCAGACACACACACATGATGTCAACTGTATGGCACTGCCTAGGCCTTTGCCAACCCCACACTACACTCTGTGCATGTGATGTTACCTGCACCACATCCCTGTTATCCATACCATCAATGCAGAGACATGCTAATGTGTGTCTGATGCACAGGGTGAATATAGTACAGGTAATGGCAGTTTGTAGTGTAGTAGTGTTATGGCCTGTAAGGTGCTGTCTGCTGGCAATTGTCATGCATACACATCAAAGTGTACCTACCTTTGTGCCATGATGCATTATTGCTGTTAGCACTGCTGACTGACTGTTGTCTCACAGACCTTATTCTATTTTTGTTCCAGGTGTCTGTGTGTCTAAGTCATGGTGGGCTGCTGCCATTACAGGAGCTGAGGATGGCGGAGTGGCAACACAGAGACCTTTTCATTGCCAAGGTGTGGCTGTATATGTCCATGCTTACCTAGGTGCATATGCGTGGAACAGTGTGTAAGGGACAATAGCGGCAGACAACGTACTTTGTAGGCATACCCCTTGACATAGCATGCTATTTTTGATACATGTCATCTGGGAGCTCTGTAGGATCACAGGTTCATAGGTACAGAGGAGGTTACTAAAGTACAGCCCCTGGGTCCCTTACAAGCCTATCCAGTACTCTATTTCTAATAGAAGCATCTATCAGCACCTGTTGTCCCTGCCATTGCTTGACACGCTTTGGACCCCTGAGACACATGTTTCTTTTTACATCTACTCAACTTGATGCAGTTGATGAGGGACTGCATGGTACTCTATTTGACATTTTTGGGGAGTCCATTCCTGAGACAGGGCGGCCAGTCAGAGACAAAACTGTCTCTCCAGCTGTTTTTTTTTTTTTTTTTTTTTTTTTGCTGTGTCATATATGATTCAAGCCTGTCATGCTGGTAATGCACACAGAGGTATACTGACATATATGAGGCAGCTGTTAAAGGGCTGTGCACAATATAGCCATCTAGGCATGCCACAGCCCACCTGTGGAAAACCTGTCCAATACCGAGTGGGGCAGTACTGATTCAAGGCTGTATGCATGGAACAGGTGTTGAATGCCATGGATAACCTTTGTGGGTGTTAACATAGCCTTTCCATTTGATGCAGATGTCTGTATAGGTACATACCAGACCGGCCATGCAGTTTACTATTGTTTGTACGAATTACATTCTGTCAGCAGTACTGCTGCTGAAAATTAAAATGTCGTGCACAAAACATAAATGGATGGGATAATCAAACACACTTATGTGAATGCAGTAGTGCATTCACACAAGTGTATTCGACTGTCTGCACGG
>NC_056746.1:1077552385-1077602385 GCF_019279795.1 Protopterus annectens | reverse complement strand
CCCAAAATGACATCACCACAGCCGTCATTTGATTCTAACTAAAATAATAAAACCCCCCATTCTGTGATGTCATGGCTCCCTTGTCCTTCCCCCAGCCTGAGTGCTCAAATACAAGTGCAGGACGTAGGGTACTTCTTTTTAGCATTGTGTTTCCAGTACGCTGTATTTCCCTATTGGAACCTTGTGTGAGTCTCTTTCTGCATCAGCTTCCCTCGTGGATTTATACTGGTGAGTATGACATATTTTGTAGAAATACATTGTTTGACAGCAAAGTATCAGTATCTCTTTAATGTGGCATCTTCATTTCTCCTGGCTTTTCTGTCGTTGTGCTGCATAAGTTCACATGTGCATCCAAAAATGTTTAAACATTACCTGTTTGGGTCCTGCTGACCAAACAACTGTTGTGGATACATGTATGCACTTGGTATTGAACTGTGGTGCTTTAGTACTGTACTTTTTTATATTTATTTCCCTTTGCTGCAACATTCTAGCTGTTCCACATGGTGTTGGTTGCCAGTGGCAATTATTACTATAAAGTTGTCTTCTTTCCAAAGTTATTTTCTCTAACTTTCCTAAAGAGCAGTACCACTGACTACCTTAAAGATTTCCTGTTCAATATGGGTAGTGGTTGTGCCATCTTGTAATCTGTTCAGTGAGAAGGTGTAATGAAAAAACTTGCTGTCCATTGTCTGATGCATTAGTCCCACTTCAGTCTGCAAATTGGCACTGTTTTACTCCTTTAATGCCCTGTACTACTTTTTTTTATGTAATTTCCTTTCCTGTGGCATTCCTTTGCCAGCTGTTCCATGTGGTCTTGGTTGTCAATAGCAACCCTTTTTTCTTTATGGCCCTGTGATGTCTGATGTTTTGTGTGTGCATGACTGTGCAATTACGAACTTCCAAGCCATTATTTTGCACTCGCTTAGCTGTTTACCTTTTTTTTTCTTATTTTATACTCGCTAAACAGCCTAGTGAGTGTAAAGTAATGGCTTGTTAGATCGTAATTGCATGCTCACACCGACAAACACTCAATTATGTTGCTGTGCTTCTCCCATCGGTTATTTGCCACCTACGAATTTTTTTTATCTAAAATATGTCTCTCTGCAGACATAAGGGTAGTGGGTTTGATTCTTGTGTTGTTTGGGCAGTGATTGCAAGTGCGTGGGGAGATAATGAAGTGTGTGTGTATGAATGTAGGAGTACCTGCATGTGTGTATGACAGAGCGAACAGTAAGGGAATGCAAGGAGAGTGTATGTATGAATGTAAAAGTGTCTGCGCGTGTGTGAGTGAGCGAACAGTAAAGCAATGCATGGAGAGTGTGTGTATGAATGTAAAAGTGCCTGTGTGTGTGTATATGAGAGACTGATCAGTAAAGGAATGCATGGAGAGTGTGTGTATGACTTTTGAAGTGCCTGCATGTGTGTATGAGAGAGCGATCGGTAAAGGAATGCATGGAGAGTGTGTGTATGACTTTTGAAGTGCCTGCGTGTGTGTATGAGAGAGCGATCAGTAAAGTAAGAAACTCCTGTTCATAAAAAATAAAATGCACCATATTAACACTTTTTATTTACATGTTGTTGTTTGTCTTTCGGCTTTTTCCCGGTAAAGGGTCACCACAGCGAAACTCCGGTCCACTAATGATTGGCAGTAGATTTTTACGAAACGCCGAGGTGCCAGCTCGACGCCCAACCTTCAACAAAGGCATGCCCATTTACGCACGTGTGTCTTTTGAATGCTACCCACCCGTGGGGAGGACATGCAGACTCCACACAGAAGGCACTCCCAAGCCAAGCCGAGAATCGAACGGGAGAACCTCTTGCTGTGAGGCAACAATGCTACCGCCGTACCACCGCGGCATACTAACACTTTTTAAATTACTAATCTTAAAACCCTTAGAAAGGCAGTTATCATTTAAAGAGCTACCCATACAAGGGATTGTAATTTACCATGCCTGGGAAACATCTTACTACTTTTGCGTTTCAGTATGGTGACATGTTGTATATTGCCTTAACTTTATTTAGATTTGGTGACCCTTCCTTCATTGAACATATATTATCATAAAACTCAAGAAATTATGTATTAAATTTGCATTTCAGTTTAATGTCAAAATTATTTGCATATTTGTAAAACTTGGCTTATAGAATCATTGTTTCTGTATTTTGCCACAGGCTGCATCGTCAAAGAAAATGTTAACATTCAGAATGCCTGGGATAAAATATATTATACATCTGAAAATTTCTGCAACCGATCTTACAACCCAAATTAAACTCCTGTGTTTTCTAAGACCTTTGTGATTAATAATGTATTTGTTATTCTGTTCTTAGGATTCACCTTCATTTGGTAGTAACCTGCCTTCACATCCATTTTGCTAAAAACAGTAGCACCATTCAACATAATGATAATGTCATCCAAAGTGCTTTCCCTCAGGATTGCTTTATTTACCATACATATATCAATGCTACAGTCATAGTGCAGGTGTGTTTTGGCATAGGCATGGTATGCAATGGCTAGCCATTCCTTCCAACATCAGGAACTGACTAGCCATTGTCACAATAGCACAGGCATCTGGTATCCCACACCAGTTCTATTAATTTAGTTTTGAATGCTTCCAGATTGCTTTGCTCCCTAGCTACTCCTGGGAGATTATACCAGCCTGCTGAATCCAGCTTTTAGAATGCATGTTTTCCTGTGGTTGTTTTGAAACATGGTCTGATAAGTATCAAGCCATCTTCCTGACTGTCTCTCAGATAAGAGTTTGGTTAATATGTAGTTTGGATTTTAGAGGTAGACAAAGTCCCATTTTAATAATTTCTATATCTTTGAACCAAGTAGAAAGGTTGTTCTTTCATTGATGGGTAGCTACTTGAAGCATTGGAGGAAATAGCAAAGATGCATATTTGGTTCTGCAAGTAATTCAAATCTACAAATCATTGTAAAAGTAACAGTACAAGTGTTATCTGTATTTGTGGTAGAGTGAAGAGCTTTTAAAGGGAGCCCATGCTCAGTTTTTGGGATAAGTATGTTTATAGCTTTGGTTGTGCACATGCCTGAGGTGAGAAGGTATGAGAGCTTGTAGCATAAATTTAGTTATTTAAGGTTCCGCTAATATTATCTGTATGGTTTGTTAATAAGAGAGTAGGGTTCAATGTGATCCTGGATATTTTTTGCTCTGTTACTACAGGCAGCATATTGCCTGATGTGTCAGTTATTGTCAGGTGCAGAGTTTTAGCAAGCTATTATGGGGTGCCAAAGAACATTACATTTGATTTTCTCTGACTAATAATCAGCATGTTATCATGTGTGCATTGGCAGATCCTTGCAAAACTTATTCTGAGTTTTTGCATAGCGTGTTAGTGTTTTTACTTGATTTTAACAGCAGATGATAATCAGCATTCATTCCTATATTGAGCTGTGATTTCTTGTGCCATAGATGATGACCTGTAGCTTGCTTAGATATGGTAAGGGACACTCTCCAGTTATTTGCATGTGGGTAAATGCCTGGGTGTCATCCAGTTTGAAAAATATTGAAGAATACTTGCTGCTAATCAAGACTGAGACACATTTACACCTTGTGTCTCATTCTCTTGTGCCTCATGGTCTACATGTGTGCAAGGCAATTTAGCCTTGCACTGACAGAGTACATTCTGTGGCTTTAAACCATGTCTGTGTAATTTCACAAATCCGATGTTTCTGTATTCTCTACAGAGCTTGTAGGTTGTGCAGTTTCTTCTGAATTCCTTCCGATTGTATTTGCATTGCCATTATTTTTGTCACTGTCTTGATGTGAAATCTGTTTTCAATGTGTAATTGTTTTGTTTAGCATATGGTCATCAGTGATTGTGCTACAGCACTTGAAAGCAGTGGTAGCAGCACATCGGTGAGTATATTTGCTTTTTATGCATATGGCTGTGAGTTCTACTACTGCAACCTGTAGATGGATAGGAAATCATAAGTTGTACTGTAATGTTGGGTGCTGTAGTCGTGACTGTCTTAGTTTCTTTGGTTTGCCATCCATTCCCTATTGCAATGTTATTTTTTTACTGTAGCCTAGGTAATGCATTCGTCAAAGGCAGTAGGCACACAATCTGTAGATGAAACACTGAATTGGACATTGCAATGGATAATTCAGATCTGCCTTATGCAAGATATGCAAGGCAGCAGTTAAGGGACTACAGTATAAGGTCAGACCATTGAGATGGCACCATTTTGAGCTTTTACCCCAGGATGCCCCTGGAAATGTTCATAGTGTGCCCAGTCAAACTAACCAGGTAAACAATCAGATAACAAAATATTTACTGCAACTTGCTAAGAAAGAGCAAACCTCTACAGGTAGCCAGTAAAGCGAATCAAACCAAACAGCCAGAGAATCATGGAAATTTGTTTATACAGCAAAAAATCTTAATTACATCTGGTAACAGGTCATGTTACATTTCAATATGTTCATTTTATTCAGTAGTAGTGTAGTAACACCGATGTTTGGAAACTCAGAAATTTGGTATGCATACTTGTACATTCTGTACGGCAAATAATACTTAGGTGGTGTATCGCTTGCATACTTCTCTGTTGTATTTGCACCAGATACTGCTAGCGTGCAGTGTGAGAATAGAAAGATTAAAACATTACCCTGGTATCAGAAGTGGCAGTGCAACATATTCATAGTGGCTTAACATGAGAGTAGCTCTAAGCAAGCACCATGTGAAACCTGAACAAGCACCTAGAATTATTCAGTGCAGCTTCCACACCTTAAGTCTGAAAATAAATTCACATAATCACATGAACAGGAATAGCTGCATATTGATGGCTAAAGGTGTATGGGCATGTCGGGTGGTTACTACACTGCAAAACTGGTATGTAATGGTGGAGATATTTGGAAGGTATGAGCAAACACACCAGTATATTAAAGCCATAGCACCAATTGAACTGGAGGCTGGCAAACAGATTTAGTAAGGGATTTTGTCCATGCACAAATATTTCAACAGTGATTCTTTGCAGTGGCATCCATTATTTGATTCAAGGTAAGTTAACCTTGATGTCCTTTATTTAAAAAAAAATCAATAAAAATTTTACTTTGTTATAAGTGACTTCTGGACACAAGAAAAAGGCAGGGGAAATATAGCAATGTGGTTTGTATGTACATAGACAAATCCAGGGACACTGCAAAAGTTTTTTTTTTTGCAAACCAACCAGTGGAGTAAAATCATATGAAGGCAAACACTGCATACCAACACACTTTGCACATGTAAATCTCAATTTTTAACAAGGTGGAAGCATGAAGTGATACCTTAACACTTAAATTAATAAAGATCTAAACTGGTTAATAGTATAAATGTTTTATTCTTTAGCTCCTTGGTGCAATGCCTTACTGGATGTGATTGCAGTCAAGTAAGGCCATGGCTATAGTGCAGCAAAAAAATGTCCCCTCTAACAAAGGAAATGCTAGAGCAAAGATTACATTATACGAGTCAAGCACCCTGCTGAGATCTGCCAATCAATGGAATTACCAGGTGAAATTACCCTCAGGACTTTGACAGCTAGGGAAGCTAAGTGTTATGGGGGAGGGGAGAAGTAAATGGACTGGAATTCATTGTCTCACAAATTAGTGACATTTAACCTAAATTAGAAAAAAAAGGCAGCAGTAAACAGCACTTTGAGTGTGTTCTGTGGCATTTGCACTGTTTCTGTTTTAAGTAGTCATCCAGCAGCAGGGAATGTTACTTACACTGTTCTATTTTACTCAGTACTTTGTACGCACGCAACATCTATGAAATGACAGCAACTTTAGGCAAACGGAGGCCTGCATGATGTAACATTTTTGAGCCAAACAATGATTTCTGGGATACTGGATGGCAACCTGATTTATCCAAACCATGTCAATATACCCGCCCCCAGGAGGTCAGAGTCTGGAATTACATATAAAAATATTTAATATCCTGTAAATAATCCCAGAGTGCTGTTAAAGTGTAGGAAACATCATGCCATGATGTTTTAAACATGTTTTTTGAGTCTGTGGGTGCGGTACTCCTTTAACAGAGGCATATATCACAGTCAGACACAGGCCCAGACATGGAGACAGTAGCTTAATATTGGTCTTTCAAATGTAGACAGTTGGTAAACTGGTTTTGTATTGGCTTGCATTTTCTTATGGGTATGAATTTTGCATCTCAACCATCTTTCATTGATGTTTTCATATCAACTTTTATTGTTTAGCCAATAGTTTGGCAGACAAATGCAATGTTATGACAAACTGAATGGAAATATGAGGCATACATGTGGACATTCTGAGAAACTCTGACATTCATGGGGTATGGATGATGCCCACTGACTTGTTGTGAGTACTGACACAGTTATGTCCCAGCCTTTGTATCCAGGCACTAAACTAACTTATCACAACCAGCTGTTCTAGTAGGCACTATCTAGGTTACTCAGAGCTGTTTACTGTCCATATCTGTGGCCCATTGTCCCTCCATTATCCAGCATTCCTGCAGTAACAAATATTGACATCAGGACAGCCTGTAGAACTCCTACCATCTGTGTAGCTGACATGCAAAATAGTAGGCACAGACAGTCTTGAACCATGGACCCTGTCACCCACAGTAATGTACTTAGCCCAGTGAGCCACAACAGCCACCAGTCAGTGCTGTGTACTTCCTGACACTATTAACCACACACATACCTAGCACATTGACCCCTGCATATTGTGGGAATGAAACATGTTAGCAAGTTGACTCGGACAGCACTGGGAAAGTGTGGTCTGCTGCTATTACCTTACAAACATAACTGTTACTGCAGTTCTATGAGAACACAGGTGTGTCGGGGTAAGGGACCATACCTCTGAACTGTACAGATTTTTGCCAAATGTCCAGATGTTTCCCTCACATTATGGGTCCATTTTTCATAAATTTGTGGTTGTCTGGAAAATTACTGTCAAATCATTGAAGACTGAAGTTAGAAAGTAATGACAGACATTTGAGTTTCAGATTTCTTACCCTTCAGAGAATTCATGCTACTGCAACACCTGTTATTCAATCAACTTTCTATGTTTGTAAGAGCAATATTTAACACTTGTCCCTGTTTTTGAGCCTTTGCCCCACATTCTTTCTGGCTTTGTACAGATTTCTTGTTGTAAGAGGATTAGAGGTATGTATGGGACTCCAACATTGACATCCATGCATCTATCCTATGACCCCGCTGTTTGTAACTCCCTCACATAGTGCAATAGATTTTGCTGGCTTGGGGCCTACTGCATATTGTGTGGTAGCCAGTATTTGTCAGAGATTTCCTGTTGTCCCACATAGCTGTCCGTTGTCTGCTATCGCAGTAGCCCACTCCATCCCCTTGCATACATGCAGCAATACCATACATATGCTATCACAGTCTACCACCCCACTCATTTGATGTTAAGAAGAGTGACTTACCTTGTGCCAGCGGCAGTTGAGAGGACAGTGCTTCAGGCCTGACTCTGTCAGATGCATGCAGTACACAGCCTATACATGTTAAGGTATAGGTAGTGTGATGAGGTTGGCATCCATTTTACTGTGTGTATGTGAGTCAGAGTGAGGTGTCAGTCTCTCAGTCCCAAGGTTATCAGTGTATGTACTATGCGTTGCCTCTTTGCCAAGGCTAGAGTGTACTGGGCATGCCTATGTCTGCCTACAGGGACAGGCTCAGGGGGTTCCTCCTCTGAATCCTCCTGTCCCTGTGGGGACCTTGTCAATGGTGGCAGGGCTGTGTCTCCCTTCCCTGTGATGTTCCTGCCACAGCTGTTTCTTCAGGATCATATTTTGCAGCATGGCGCATACTATGAACATGTGTACACATGTGGCTAGAGAGTACTGCAGGGCTCCACCAGATATGTCAAGGCAGCGGAACTGCGACTTGAGCAGCCCAAACACATGATCTATGATGTTCCTAGTTTGTGCGTGTGCCTCATTATGGCATTCTTCAGTTGGTGTGTGTGCATTTCTGATGAGTGTCATCATCCATGGTTCCAGTGTGTAGTCACCATCCCCCAGTAGATGGCCATATGGGATGTCCCCCCTGACAAATGCCTGGTACAGCTGTGATGCATGCCAGATGTGAGAGTCATAATAACTGCCAGCACACACATTGATGATAATGCCCTGGGCATTCCACATGACCTAACAGTTGATGGAGTGATACCACTTGCGGTTGATGTAGACTCTACACTCCTCACCAGGTGGTGCATTGATGTGCACATGAGTGCAGTCTATGTCACCCAGTACCTCTGGGTAGTGTGCTACATGGTGGAAGAGACGCATATTGCTGATCCTCTTCTCAGAGGTGTTGGGGAAATAAATGTGCTCACTGACATGTGTTAGCATGACATCCAGGAGCTGGTGGAGTACCCTGGATGCAGATTCCTGTGAAATCCCCATGATGTCCCCAGTAGGTCTTTGGAAAGTACATGTAGCTAGTATTCTTAAGACTACACATACCTTTGTTTCCACTGGGATGGGTTCCCCTATGTTGGCTCTGGGTCTGAGGTAAGGGCGACGGAGCTCGGTGAGTTGCTGTAGAATGTCCCTGTATACCCTGTAGCGCTCTACTATCTCCAGCTCATGCAGCCCCTGAAAGGTTACCCTGGGCCTGAACACTCTTCTACTCCTTAGTCCGGGCCTATTGTCAGCAACATCATCATCATCACTGACTTCAGCTTGTAGTGTGTTCAGATGTAGCAGAGCAGCAGCAGCCCCTATAATCTTGTTTGTTAAAATTCCCAAGTGTGTACCCCAGTGGTCCAAATTATGTGGAAAAAATCAGATTGAAGGTTGTCTGCATACTTTATACTGGTGTGCTGCAGATGCTGCCTATGTGATTGGCTGACTATGATATATTCCACCTGCCCAGCATATTATTCAGGGGTTTGACTGGACCAGTGTGATTGGAACAAGGCTTTTCAGTCATCTATGCTTGATTGGCTTTCCCAGGCTATTTCCCCTTATTTTTTTAATTTCTTCCACTGCTAAGCCCTGTGGCACTCCATGCAAGTCCACAGAGCTAGTGTAAACATTGCTGTGCAGAAAGGGCCCTCCCCTGTACATGGTCACACTTAGCTTTTCTTTAACTAGCTAAAACACGTGCCACGGATCAAAGCATAGCTTAGCAGCCTCAGACACATACCCCTGCTTAGTTATGCTTAGCTGAGTGCAAACAGGCACCGCTAAGCTTCAATTTGCTTATACATGCCATGACACTCACCCTTTTCATGTCAGCTGACTCTTCTGCCTACACTACCATGGTTCTAGCCCTTACACAGTTAGTACCTGCAGACAAGATGGCCCATTTTGCTATTCAATAAACTTGCCTCATTTACATGCACCTAATTGCGTATACCCTGGATACTGCACTACACCAGGGCCTATGTCCTTAGCAACCACTATGACCTGCCATTCTATGACTCTGCATGCTGGCCACTATAATGCAATAACTTTGTGTAGCTTTAAATTTCTTATTTTACACTTATTTATTTATTTATTTATTTTTTTGCAAAATAGCATGTTTGCGCGTCGCAGCATGCTGCTTAAATGTGGCATATGTGTTAAAAAAAAGTTTAATTTTTTTCTATATTGCATTACTTTTTTAAATCACTGCCCATAGTTTTGGCCATTTGCATGCCTACTGGACATTATACATCCTTTTATTTGGGCTGTTACAGCCCCTGTTTATATGTTATTCTCTGGTACATGGTTTCTAACCGTCTATATTTTTCCATCTTACACGGCACCTACACGAGTGCCTTTATGCTTCCCGAATTGCAAAATCACATTATTTGCATGATTTTCAACAGCAGGTGAAGGGATTTGTATTCAGCAGACACCTCCGTGTCGGCACGGTGTCAGGAAGCTTATGCATGCCCCCAGCTTTGTTTCCTGGATAGCTCAGTGGCTTCCATGTGTGAGCTTTAACACTATTCCTACACTACAAGGATAATCACTCCATGTAGGGTTTATTGAATTACCCCTGTATCTATACTGATTCAGATATATATTTTCATATTTGATATATCTTTCTCTCTATATATATATATAGATATATATATGTACACACATACACACACACACACACACACACACACACACACACACACACACACACACACACACACACAGTTTACTATGAAAAGTGTGAAATGCAAGTTAATGTCTTTCAGACAGTCGAGGGTAAAGGTGCAAAATTTCAAAATTCACACTTGAAATCATCTCGCCTCTGGAATGTTGAGATCCAGCTTGCATTTGTTATTCTGAGGATCGCTGTTTACAATGGATCGAACTACAGTGGGGATCAGGAAAATTACTTTTCCTCACTGTATTGCAATCTCAGAGTTGGAATATATAATTAGCAGGGGGTGTGGGAGCCTGCCCCCCTGCAAAATGTGTGTAGGATATCTCCGGATGTCAAGGTAATTTGGGTAATGTTGATAATGTCGAAATCGACATTATTGACATTACCACATTCAACTGTGTGAGGACTCGCTCATTGTCAGTTTCGCTCATTTGGTTCAGGTTAGTAATAACTCAATGAGGAGATTTGCAGAATTTTGATAGTAAACCCACATGTACACATATATGGGGACTGTTAGGGATGGATTCAATAAACCCTATACAGCGCTCTAAAACTGTGTGCACATTGTGGTGCAATGCACACATGATAGCTTGTTGATTTGTATTCAGTAAGCAGCTCTACATGATGTGCAGGGCTGTGTAAACACAGTAAACATCATGACATGCTAATTATAATATAAGTAGCTAAATTGCATGTTAATCAACCAATCCAAGTTGGCAGAGCACTTTAACAAGCTATAAAGCAATTGTGTACACTTAGTGTAAGGTTTTGCCTTGAATTCCAAAACCTACTGGAATATATCCACATAAACTACACTAGAGGGTAAGGATGTTATGGACTGCTGCGGCTCTCGTGCATGTGCATTTGCAACAGGCTCAACTCTATGCTGCTGCTGCTGCTGCTGCTGCTCATAGACCTCAGGCAAGAAGGAGAAGGGTGTTTAGACCCCATTTAACTTTTTATTGTCTGCATGAGGTGGAAATAGTAGAGCACTACAGGGTGAATAGAGACACACTCCAGGATCTTTGCAACCTTTGTCATCTTCAGCTGTAAAACTGAGAGGAACCAAAACCTGTGGAGACCAAGGTATGTGTACCTCTCAGTATTTTAGCTACAGGAACCTTCCAGAGACAAACAGGAACATGCTGGGGGTGTCATAGGCATCAGCATCCAAGATCCTACATTACTTCCTGAATGGTGTGCCATAGTATGCCAGTGACTATATATATTTTCCCCATACCCCCAAGGACAGAGCTACAACTATGCAGGATTTCTACCTTGTAGCACACTTCCCTGAAGTTTTGGGTGCCAAAGACTGCATGCACATTGAGATCAAAGCACCACATAGGGAACAGGGAAGGGTCTACATAAACAGAAAGGGCTTCCACTCCATTAACTGTAAGATCATGTGTAATCTTAATGGAATCATCCTGAATGTGAGTGCTGGCAACCCAGCAGTTAACATGACTTCCATATCTGGCACAACTCACACCTCTACCAGAGGTTTTCCGGGGTGGATATACAACAAAGCCATTTACTGGGGATGCAGGGGATGCACTCAAACCATGGCTGATGACACTCATAGGAAATGTACACACACACACTCATGGAGAAACACTAGAATGAGTCACATGCTCAAACAGGAACTATCTTAGACCGTGTGTTTGGTCTGCTGAAGTCAAGGTTTTAGTGCCCTCCAGTAGGATCCCAGTACTTGTGCCAAAGTTATCACTGTTTCCTATCCTACATAATATTATCCTGAGAAAATAGCTGCAGCAGGAACACCAAAGGGGAAAGAGCACACATTCCACCACCACTGGCAAGGTCAGTACAGCCACATACAAGTAAAGAGTCAGAGGGTAACCATCAGTTGCTGTAGGTAGACATAGGTGTGCACAATATGCTCTCGACCTGACTAAGAGACAATGGATGGCACACATGCTGACAATGTGAGGGGTACAGCTTTCATCCTATGAACATAAATACAGTAAAACTGATGGCAGGCAA
This sequence comes from Protopterus annectens, assembly GCF_019279795.1. Lineage (NCBI taxonomy): Eukaryota > Metazoa > Chordata > Ceratodontiformes > Protopteridae > Protopterus > Protopterus annectens. Next base: position 1,077,590,294 of record NC_056746.1, on the reverse strand, counting down.
TGCTCATAACTTTTACTTACCAATGTAATGGCTGTGTACTGCTAGCATCAGACATTGTCAACCCTGAATTACAACAGCTGTAACTGCAGGACTATTAATGTAAATACTGAACCTGGAATAGGAAAATAAATGAGTAAGAATTCAAATGAATGTCAGATACCTGCATACTGTTATTTGAAAATACACCGAAGCAGAATGTGTGTAAGTTGTCCAGCAATTACATCAATATGTGAAATGACTGACTTATGTCATAGATCTCTTCCTTTTATCAGCTAACATGAGTCATGCATCAAAAATACATGCAATAGAAAAAGCAGTCCAAAGTCTACTTATCCCTACATTCTCACAAGGGGAGCAATAAGCCTCACTGATGTACCAACAATCTCAAGGTAGTAATCACAGCACTAAAAAGGCTTTCAGAAATCAGTAAAAGTTTCAAAACTAGCATCACTAATAGATATTATAAAATACATATGTATACCTGAATCCAAAAGGTAGAAACAAGGTGATAACATGGTTATTATCATTTGCACAGAGTGTGGTTGGGGGGGGCAAGGCTGACACAAAAGTAGTGAGCGTGTGTGAGGAAGAAAGACAGGAAGGCAGAAATGTATCTAATTATCAAATGGCCACTGAAACAGAATGACCTGCAAGCCTCAGGAATGCCTCATGTACTTGTTAAGTGTATGGGGATGCATTGTGAAATGTGTGATTGTCTGCATGAACACAGCCAAGCTCTGTGCTAGCTCTACATTCTGGCATGCCAGACAGGTGTGAGTTGTGCATGGTAGTGGTATCAGTTCATCACCGTTGCCCCTGGTACAGCAATACACACACTCATAACACCCTCCTTTCACATACACCGCAAGAACGGTCTCTGCCAGGAGTTGCACTGCCATGTCTCTGCCCATGGTCCGATGTGCCAGTGCTACCTGAATGGGAGCAATGTCTGCTGGATGACCTCTCCTCATTACTATACCCAGGTCCATGACCCATGGCCTACCATGCCTGGGTGTGGACACCTCAATGTCTGATGGAGCAGTGGAAGTAGTGCCAGTAAAGAAGTGGAATCAGGCATGGCCATATTGGCTGACAGCAGATGGTGTTGTGGACCTATGGCCACATGGATGCTGTCCCCCTCCTAGCAGAAGTTCTATCACAGACACTGCCCATCCCATTTTGTCATTCATCCAATCCATTTAATTGGTCACATGGCAGAGGCACTCGCACACATCAGCCTGTGCCACATCTAGAATCCTAAGCATGTTCTTGAAGGCCCTAGTGAAATGTACCTGTGCCTCCATGATGGTCCTAAACATATGTCAAGTGGCAGGTAATGTCACACTAGGATCAGGTGGAGGATGGACAACAGGCCTCCTCCGAGTACCCCTAACAACCTCATCCACACTTTGGCTACAGGCAGAGTCAACTGACTGCAGTAATCACATTACCCTGATGAAATGCCTCACCCTAAACCTGTCCTATTTTTAAGGGCTCAGATGTGTGTGTCACAACCTCAGTGTTACATTCAACCTCTGTACCCCCTGACTATAAATCCATCTGGCCGCCATCATCATCAGAGTCTACCAATACTCCATCAGATGGTAGGAGTCCTACACGTCACTGTCTAGATCACCTGTGATTATAAACAACAAATTCAGGAATGAAATTACTACTACACTAAATATTAAACCAATACAGATGATAAAAATGTGACACTGTTCACACAATCACAGATGGTACAGCAATACAGACACTCATTACACCCTCCTCTCACATACACAGATAATTATATATCTAAATAATGCTTAGTAATAAGCAAATAAGCATTTGGTTACTATGTGCAAATGTCTCCACACTTTGCAAGGAGAATGGTCCTGGAAGAAATGAAGCAAGGAAAGGATGGCAATTAAGCATCACTATGGGAATAACACAGGGGAACATTGAATTCACAATCACCTATATGTCCTGTAAGAAATAGCTGAAACTGAAACTTGGCTGAGACGTCCATCTACACCCATGTGTACTGAACAAGTCTTTTGTATAACTCTATTACTTATCAGTAGGTACAGATATTAAAAAAATGTACACGAAGTAGTAGTCAAATTATATATTTTATTCTGCAAAGAAATATAAATGTTGCAATATGTAAGCTTACCTGGAAGCTGCTTCAGGGACACACTTGTCCACCCAGCTACATCAGCACTGACATCAAGCACAATGTGTGCAGTCTCCACTCAACTGTCTGGATCTCTGATAGTGAAGAGGAACTCCTCTTTTAGTGTCAGTGGGGGAATAGTAGCAGGACCACCCCCTGAAGCCAGTTGATCTCAGGCAACTGCAGCTGCCTTCCTCCAGGATGATATCAGTGGCTTGATACTGCACCTGATCATAATTTCAGCCATGATCACCGACTGTGTTGACATTGTTGACTAACTAGTTCCAAATTCCCTTTCTGGCAGCCATATTCCCACAGCCTCTCTCAAGCAGAAAGGCTCCATGCTGCCTCAGAGCCTGTATTATGACCTAATGTTCTGCATCACTGAAAGGGTGTTTTCATGGATTTCTAGGCTTGGATGCCTTAATCCTATGTGACATAAAACAGGAAAAGATAAAACAGATAAGCATCACATAACTAATATATCCTTTAAAAAAAATAATCAGTCTGTGTACTCTTTTGTCAACATTAAGCACTTGAAACACATTTTTCATTTAGTACAACTGAATTTTAGGTTAACTGAATGTTAACCAATGAAGCTGATCTGTGCAGTACTGCAATGGCTCGAAGTCCCAGAAATATTGGTAGAACTAGTGCATGCTATGTACAAAGAGCCAATGATTCAAGTACAAACAGTGTTCAGCCTCAAAGAGGGGTTCCTAGTGAGAGTGGGTGTACACCAGGGTTCATCTCTGAGCCCATTGCTGTTCATAATGGTGATAGACTACATTAGCAAACAGGTTGGAGGGGACAGATCAACAAAGTTGCTGTATGCAGATGATGTGGCAGCACAGGCAGACTCTGAACAAGAACTCCAGCAAAGTATAGACCAATGGAATGCAGAATTGAAAGCAGATGGGATGATACTAAGCACAGATAAGACAGTGGTAATGGCAGCAAACTGGGGAAATCAGAAGAAGCTGAGAAGTGAGATAGAAGGTAAAACAGTGGAACAGGTAAATAGCTTCAAGTATCTGGGAGGGGTGGTTGAGGAGATGGAAAGTCTGAATGAAGAGGTTAAAGCTAGAATCAGAGGGGCTGCAGCAAACTGGCATAGAGTGTCAGGTGTAGTCTATGACAGAAGAATGCCAAAGAAGCTGAAAAGTGAGGTGTACAAGACAGTGGTGCAACCAGTACTACTGTATGGTACAGAAAGCTGGGCAGTAAAGCAGAGCAAATGAAGAAGCTAGAGGTGATGGAAGTTAAGTGCCTGAGAAAGGTGGTAGGATGCACTATGTGGGACAGACAAAGAAATGATGACATAAGAGCAGATGCCAAAGTAGCTCCAACTGCAGAAAAGATCAAAGAGAACAGATTACAGTGGTTTGGACACATGCAGAAAAGCAGAAGACAATCTGGTGAAGAAGATTTGGGATAGATAGGAAGAAGGTAAGAGAAAACCTAGGATGTCCAGCAAAGAGGTGGATGGATTGTGTGAAAGATCTGCAACAGTCAGGCATAAATGTTGAAGAAGGAAGGAATGTGGCATTGAATCGAGAGAGACAGAAACAGTTAACATGATTCCCCAACCCTGTGTAGAAAATAGGAAAAAAGGGGGCTGATGATGACGAATGTTAGGTGATCTTCCCACCTCCTCCTTACAGACAAACAAAGGTGTGTACAAACCAAGGACTACCACATAAGTAATTTATATATGTTTCCCACAGAAATATCAGGATGCATATCCATTTTCAACAAAAAAGCACTTGAAACACACTTCTCTTTTTGGACCACAGAATGGTAGCGGCTCCTCCACCCCAAAACACCAAACAAGCATTTGTACAAACCAAGGAATACTACAGAAATAATGTATATATGCTTTCCACATAGTAATCGGGCACACATTTTCAACAGAAAAGTAAATGTATGAATGTCAGTCACTTTTCACTGTGCCCACCGCCCTTGTGGAGATTGCTCTGGGCTATCTGACAGGCATAACACCAGTGTCAGTGACATAAACATTATAATTCTCTCCAACAACTGAGAACATTGAAAAATAAAATTTTGAAAGTAATAATTGTGCTGAAAGTATAACCTGTCTTTCTCAGAAATATAAATGCCTGCCAAAAATGCCTATGCCAAAAGTGAAGTTTAAGAAGTGCATACAGATAAAAGTTCCATTTTCTCCTGGATGTATAAATGCATTTGCAACATTTTACAAAATCTAGAATGCACTTGAAAAATACAAGCATACCTTAGTAAATGTATAACCTTCTCTGCAGATAAATCACCTTCAAAGGACTACCAGTCTTCTGTTTTGTCCAAATACACGCCTCCTCACCTTCAAGTTCCATAGTTACACTGTTAGCTTTTTATAGTGTAGCTAAATAGTCATTGATTTGAATACTAAACTTCTGACTTTGTGTAGCAGATGTAAACATAGTGTAGATTGTACACCATTGTTAACTGCTAATAGCTTGCAGCTGTGAATGATTAGCATGAGAGAGAAGGAAAACACAACAGTAGTTTAAACAACCGTCACTGCAGTCCAAATGGAGAGATGATAAAATCAGCAAAAGGAGAGAAGTATTGCTGGGATTGAATTCATCCTCAAGTCTTGGTGAGTACCTTCATGAGGTGGACCCTGTTTTTCACAAAATCTCACCAAGATGACACTGATATATAGATTGTATTTTATATAGCATATATCATGGACAGAAGTAGGTTAAAAAATAAAGACGATACCTGGGTGCACAAGTCCCATGATGAAAAAGTGCCCAATCCTGGTAGTCACTCTGGTATCACGACTGGAAAAAATTACATTGTAAAATACTCAAGAAATGGAAATATTCCTACAATGAGGCTAGGCCAGGCCCAGAGGGAGGATGCCCCCCCCCCATTGTAGAAGGAAGTAGCAGTCCACAAAAATCACAAAAACTGATAGGCCAAAAAATTAGCCATACAGATGATAGAGTGGAATATTGAGAATAAGAAAGAAATTATCTACTGTTACTACTATTATGCAAGAAGCCCAGAAATTCCAGACAAAAGATATATGAAAAGATTAAGAGACAAATTAAAAAGGAAAGAAAAATACTTCCACAAGAAAAACTGTCAGAAGCTTCAAATAAAAATTTGTGTTCATTAATACAGTAAATCCATGAAAAACACTATATAGACCAAGAAACCTTATGCCATTTGGAAAAAGAAGCAACTGAGGAAGTGCGAAAATTTAAAGAACAAAATTTAGAGATGTTTGGAGGGTATAAAAAAGAAACTGCTAATAGTTTGCAGTTGTGAATTATTAGTGTGAGAAAGAAGGAAAACACAACAGCAGTTCAGACAACCTTCACTGCAGTAGGTGTGTCAGTCAGGATACACTTACAAAGTGTGGAACTAACTTTAGTGAACTTTTTAATGAAGCAAAACACCAGACATTTAAAAAATTTCCTGCCTTTACTGAAAAGTGCTGTTCACTGTCATGTATTTTTATCACACATTCAAAGGAAAATGATACAAAATGCACTATAGGCTGCGTGCAGTGACATAGCTAGAGTTTGTGCTGCCCAGGGCTGTCTGAGATTGCCGCCCCTCTCCCCTCACAAAATCATGGTCAAATCAGCCCCTTATACACAGCCCTGCACTTGCAGCCATTCCAGATTCCCATTACTTGGCTATTTCACCCCATTTACCGTAAACACTGTAATGTGCGTACTACTTTACTTCTACAATGATTATTTGGATTCCATTATAACACAAACACTGATAGACATCTGCTAAACAAAGCAATACAGTCTCAATGAAAACAGACTTAGCACTGAAACTTCTCTGCCCTTGAAACTCACATTCATTGAAACAAGATTAAAACCCACATTCAAATAAAATGCATCTGGCCAGTGGCGAATAAAGTTTACCTTTGGGTTGTTTTCAAATCATAGACCCCTTCCATACATATCTTTATATAAGTAGTTTATTATTAAGGACGATCTTTACATTTTGAAATATGTGTATAGTATTTACATTTTCTATTTTTTCATTGGTTTTATAAACAGAGATTGAATTTAGGCATTATATGTTTTAACACATTTTATTTACTGTTAATACGAGGTTTTCAAACACACATTATTTTAAAGAATATATGACTTTAAGGAATTGATTTTAATTGGTTAATTAAATAATTGTATTTATTACGTATTGTATAAAAGGAAGTCACAGCTTGGTAAATTTGTTTTGCATCTGAGGAAATATAACTAAGATGAAAACGCTAATGTGGATTAATTGTGTTAATGCAATAAAGCTGTTGGTTTCACATTTCCCTGTGCTTGAATTCTTCAACCTCCCAGAGTGCCAGGAAGTGTTGGTAACCATAGGTATACCTACTTGAGGCATTTTACATAAACACACACACACACACACTTGAAGCAGAACCTGAATTACACACACACACACACACACACACACACACACACACACACACACACACACACACACACACACACACACACACACACACACACACACACACACACACATTTACTTCAAGCAGAATCTAAATTACCCACACACACTTACTTAAAGCAGAACCTGAATTACACACACACACTTACTTGACACAAAACCTTAATTACAGCAGCCACAGACACAAAATTAAAGTAGCTTGAAGCAGACTCAGTGAATTACTATGGCATTCACACAAATTAATTCCCTTACCTGCTGGAAAAGCAGATTCTATGAATTACAACAGTCACTAAACTCACTTACTTGAAGCAAGTTCTGTGAAGTATAGCATTCTCTTACTTGAAGCAGGTTCTATGAACTACTGCAGCTACACACACAAAAATTCCCTTACTTAAAGCAGTGGCAACTACACACACAAATAAATTCCCTTACTTAAAGCAGGTTCCAGCTGTATTCAAAATTGCAAGGGCATCTGTGCTATAACACATACACATACAGACGTGATGCGACCAGACCAGCTATGGGTCTGTTCTTAAAGAAGAACGGCCTTGAAAAACAAGTAAATATAAACATAATGTGTAACAGTCATTCTTAAAGAAGAACAGCCTTAAAAAACAAGTAAATGTAAACATGTAGCATGTAACAGCCTGGGGTGGACCACCCTTCTCACCCTCCAGCTACGCTACTGATACTGTGGAGCTTTTCTCCCAGGGGCCTCCACTAAAAATGGGCTCCTACCCAGTCTGATTTACCTGGTAATCAAATGTCAATAAATAAATAAAAATAAATTCAATGGCCTATGCCCTCAGCATCTCATAATACAAACAGTTGGTTTCACAGTCAGGACATATTTGGTATGACTGTTCAAGGAATTCTTTGACTGTTTTCCTCCCATTGGTATATTGCTTGAGAAGCTAACCAGAAAGTATGTATCCTGCTGCACTGAACCTTCCCAAAGAAGGCAGTATAGCTTTGTAATTGCTTATCACAGCTCTCAACCTTCCATCAACAGAATGTGGGACATTGCCTCTCATAATGTGAAACAAATGGGCAAAATATGGTGCCTCTCATGCAGAACAAATGGGCAAAATGTGGAACACATACAAACAGCTTCAACTGTGAAGCTCACAGGATGATTAAAACATGTTACTTTATACTTATTAAGCATTTGTTTGATGAATTAATATGATTCAGCATTATTTCCAATGGATATCACTGAAAAATATTCTTATCACTGACTGTGTGAAAGACCCCTTCAATGTGGAACAATAAGAAGCATGGACATTTTAAGACTCAAAACGAGGAATGTTCCTTATAATGAGGTATGCTTGAGAGGCATGCTGCTTATTATAACAGTAGGTACTCTGTAGCAGTAAGGCTACCCTCCCTCATTGCCTTTGTGTGAGTTGCATGCATATTTTTTTGGTTTTTACAGTCTTTATGTGTGTGTGAAATACATTTGTTCTTCTTTCGTTTGTTTATACTTGCATTATTTTGCATGTCTATGACTCTTACTAAAGCACTACATTTCCCGGTCGACAAACACATACAGTCCTGTGGGGACTTCTAGCATGAGCATAGAGTGCACAGACCATTATAGATCTTAGACGAGAGCCTTCCTCCACTTACATATGTCCTACCTGCATAGCATAAGACCTACACAGGTACTGTGCAGGAAAAGAGACAGCAGTGCAAGGAACATAGACAATTGACTTACCTCTCCTAAAAGCTCTCAGAAAGGTACCTTACTCAATGATACTTTCTTGCATCAATGATCCTATCACCAGCATATTTCAATTGTTTGAGTAAACGTATTGTAACAGTTGATGGTCCTCACATGTACCTTCTCTCTTAATGGAACTGTTATCCATCTATCCTCAACTACTTTTTCCCATTTTCGCACATGGGGTCAACTGGTCAAGATGTCACTTCAACAGTGAAAATCATCTCCAGCCAGGGTTTACACTGCCCAGTGGGTAGGCCGGCCGAGGTACAAATGCCATATTGTAAATTCCTACATAGCTATGATTATGGGAGGACAAATCCCATCTGCTGCCTTACAAGTAAAAGCGTGAACACTCTTCAGCACTCTGCACTGTCATGGTAATTTAAATTTCATACGCAAGTGTGGAATGACTTCACAAGTTTACATCCATGCTGACATGCGTGTGTATGATGCATACATGAACCTCCTTAAAGGAGAAGATGCTGCCACTGCTGTGTTAAGAAGTGCCTTTTTTTTTTATTATTAATTACTACTTTGCAAGTCTGCCACCCCTAAAAAAGTGCCACCTGATGCATATCTCCCCTCTTGCCCCCCCACCCCTGTAGCTACACTGCTGGCTGCGTGTCTGAGATTACTGCAGAGATAAGGGAAGAATGAACACAATACAAAAAGAAGACAGAGTTACATTTGTGCAAACATATTCGTAAATAGCTGTGTGATCACTGATTGCACTAAATATGCTAGCCATACATGCACTGAGTGTAAAAAATATACCTAGTACCTAGCTTTCCCTGGGGCACCAGGTGTAAGTTCTTGAACAGAACCCGGGTGAGCCAGGATACTAATACAGTATATTCCACTTTTTATTAGTGATGTCCTACTCTAATCTGTGTCAAAAATTATAATATAAAATATAATTATAAATAACAATAACTATGTATAGCAGGTTGATTGTGTATACACATGGTATCATATCTGTTATATTTGTAACTGCTGTCGCATGACAATTATGATTCTGTAATTATAAATTTATTTTCAGATCTGAGATGGGCTTCGTAGTTTACTGATAGTCATCTACACACCTCCCATAACACAAGTATAGCTGTAAAATGGAATATATTGTGTGGTCAGAACCGGAATTCAAAAATCTACTCTGAAAGTAATACAATTATATGTATTTCTAGTATACTGTCACACATTACTCCTTCATCTCACCAGAGATCTTGTTATGTCACACACATATATGGTTAATTGAAATATAGCACCACTCACTCGTTAAGGTGTATATTAATAATGACCATGCTTGGCAAACACTTTTGCTATGCCAATGAGGAAAAAATAACCATGTGGAAATATATATATTCTCTTTTTTACATAGGTCTGAATCCCACATTGTACAAAATACTTTTATCAGTGTGCAAGTCCCCAACAAGTATGTGTCGAGTCATAAAATTGTTCTCCCCAAATTCAGATCTCAAAAGCCAAGTCTTTTAATGCATCATTGTTGTCCATTGAACAAACTGCTTTCAGGTACAGCAGCACACGTGCCATAAATGAGTGCCAACAGTCACATTATCCTTCCTATTTCATAAACTACCTTCCTCTCTGTTTGGCAATGTTTCTCTCCCCTTAACATCATGCAAACAAGGTTGGCATGATTTTGTTGGTTTGCACAGTGGCCGTAAAATGAGGTATCACAAATTTGTGGGAAAATACTTTTATTGTTGTTGGAGGACCTGTGCACACATGGCAGGAGCTGGGAAGGATGATGTCCAGTTCAGGCCTCAAAGGTGGGGTGGGGAGGAAACAAAATATTTATTTAATTCTTGTAAAGTGCTACTGCCATAGGTTACTGCAGAGGGATTATACCACTTCCCAGTACAAGGCTGAAGCTTGTTACAGTCTAGCCAAGGCTGCCTCCAGTGTGACTGTTATACCACGCACTGGGGAGCAATACAGGTGCCATTATAGTGAACTGAAATGGCACAAGCAGCCACAACTCAACTAGTGGCCAGATGGGTTTAGGATGGCTGACATCCCACAGTTGTGTAAGTATACAGATAAAGCAACTATAAATGATATGGAAAGCTGTAGATAGCCAAGACTGGTATGTATAATGCTTTCATGTCTGCTTTTGTCTCCTTTATTTTACAACTGCTCAGGAAATTTCAGCAAACAGTGAGACATGCTGAAAGATTAGAAAGGGGTATGTATGCAGCAGAAATGAACATGATTGTATTAAAATTATTGTATTCCATACATTACTAGCAACTTAATTTTATTTATTTATTTATTATTTGTCGTTTGTTAACCGGGTTAGTCCAACTGGGCAGCAGAGCCCTTTTTCAGCAGAGACCCGAAGAGAAAAGCTCCACAAATAAAGAAATACAAAATCAAAACATTATACAGTATTAACATACAAGTGTATATACATAGGAGAAACAGAATACAACTTATAAATGAACATGTTAGAATACAAGAGTAATATTGAGGGTTTAAACAGCCGTAGTGCATATTAAGTATATAAACTATAATAAAAAAAGTTAGATTCTATCTAACAATTATCATCAGAGAGAAATTCAAGGTTGATAGAATATCATAAAGACCTTAAATGGAGTTGTGGTAAAGTGTGGGAGCTGAGAGGGGAGGGGAAAGAGGACAGGGAGTAGTTTAGGTGGGAGTGGGACAAGGACAGGTCCAGGAATTAGTAAATACTCCTTTAGAAGTTTTTTGAAGTTAAGGAAGTTGCCATTTGTTCTTAGAGAAAGGGGAAGTCTGTTCCAGGCATTGGTGAAGGAGTAGCTGTATAGAAGTTTGCCAATTATTGGATTTGTAGACATCTAAGAGGTGTAGGTTTGTGCTGTGTAGGTTACCCATAGGAGAGTAGGTGATGAGGTCCGTGAGGGCAGGACAGTGGGAGGATTGATTTAAGATAGTGTGTGTGACGTGGAGCTAGGGAAGAAGGAGTTGGTTATGTATCTCAAGCCATTGCAGGTTTTTTAAAGCTATGCAGTGGTGAGAGTGATAAGGAAGGTTGGCGGCGAGCCTGGCCTTTTTGTTGTTGGTGGTTTCAAGTTTAGCCACTAGACTGTATTGAATATTGGTGAGAATAGGGGCTGCATAAAGTAAGGTTGGGAGAAGGAAAGTTTGTGCTAGAGAACATTTGGTGTTAATAGTGAGATATTTTTTATGTCTGTATAAGAGACCACATTTTTGGTGGGTCTTTTTGACGGCTTGCTGAATATGTATGTCAAAGTTTAGTTGGTCATCTATGATTACACCCAGAAGTTTAGTATGTGGTTCAACAGACATAAGTGTATTATTAAGAGAAGATACTGTGAAGGTATTTTTGTGTTGCTGTAGTGATTTGGGGAGGAAGAGTAGAAGTTTTTTTTTTTTAGGATTGAGAAGTAGTTGATTATTGGTCAGCCATTTTTCGACTGAAAGGAAGGAATCTTGAGTAAGAGCAAGGAGGAGAGGAAGGTTATCAGAACACAAGATAATAGTGGAGTTGTCTGCATATTGTATTAATGAGGAGTTTGGACAGGAAGTATGTAGGTTATTTGTAAAGATATTAAAAAGGAGAGGTCCAATGATTGACCCTTGGGGACACCTGTTTGGATTGGGAGGAAGGGGTAGGAGGCGGAAAGCCATTTGATGGATTAAAATCTGTTGGAGAGGTAAGTGGAGAACTATAGTATAGTAGAAGAGGAAAAGTTAAGGGAAGAAAGTTTTAAGAGCAGTAGGGTATGGGAAGAGGCGTGAGGCTAGTTTCTTATTGTCCTGTTCTTTGGCAATATTCTGTGTAATGAAATGAGAGCTGTAGAGGTGCTGTAGTGAGAACAGAAATCATGTTGGGTGGGAGTTAACAGGTTGTCTTGTATGATATGTTTGAGAAGCTTGTTATGAATACATTTTTCTAGAATTTTGGATAAGGAGGATAGTACAGTGATAGGTCTGTAGTTGGTTGGTTCAGTTGAATCGCCTCCTTTGTGGAATGGTATGACATAGGTGTAGAATACCTAGAGCGTTGTACCTTTAAGAAGCATTCCAAAGCCTGTATGTGAGTATAAAAGTACAAGCAGGTGTCTCATCTAGGTCCATTTTGAAGGTAAAGCCAGAAAGTTAACATCTATGTGTATGATAGCTAGTTTGTATATAAGTTCAGTCACTTGGTCTCATTTATAATGTGCTTGTATATAATAAAGCTGCTTGAACACGAACCCACAATGTTCGTCTGTTTCTTCCTGACCTGTCGAGCAACACTAGGATTTTTTTCCAGATGTCAGAACTGTGTTCTCTTGAAACTGACCTGTTTACTAATATGGAGACTGGATATGCAACACAGTTAGCTGCAAGTTTAAGGAATAGAAGAGGTGAGTTTTCAGCAGAGGTTTGGCAAGAAAAGATTTGATGTATTCAGTAGGGACAAGTTTAAGGCAAAAAAGGGTGGAAATGGTAGAGGGAACAGAAGGGGAGAGGGAGGTGTTGTCAGGTTTAGCTAAATTTATTATAGAGTTGAAGAAGAAGGAATTAAGAAAGGAGGCAGTGTCTGTTGGCGAGCTGTTAGGACAGGGGCTGGGGGTAGAAGAGTTGCCTGAATGTAAGAGTTTGTTGATACTATTCCAAAACCTTTTTCGTGTTGGAGTTGGGGTTATCTAGTGTTTTTTGATAGTACTGTTTTTTTGTCCAGTTCGACTTGTTTCTTGGTTAGGTTCCTACGTTCTCTATAGGTTTGGAGATGGCAATGGGATTTTTTTTCCAGGTTTTCCAGATGCTGTCTCATTTAAGCATTAGTTTACGGGTGGATTGGGTGAACCATGGAGCAAAGTTTTTTTTTTTTTTTTACTCATGGGGGCTAAAGAGTTTAAGATATTCAGGAAGGTGTTGTTAAATTTGGAGACAGCCTCGTTGAGAGGGAGGGCATAGAGAAAGGACCGGTTAACAGAAAAGAGAAGATTATTGAAGGTATCTGGGCAGAAATTAGAGAAATGATGGCTGTCTTTGTATAGATGAGGTTTAAGCAGGTGAGATGAGTGTCGTAACACATAGATAGGGAGATGGTCACTGAGGGAGTCAGGTAGAGTGGTGGTATTGCGATACAGATTTGGATTATAGGTGAGGATCTAGTCAAGGGTAGTGCTGTTATTTGTGTGTTTATTGATACATGTGGCAGAGGTGATGAGTTGAGAGACTCCAAAGAGACTGATGCTAGTATTGGGAGAGTAGGAATAAGGGAGTTCCAGTCAATATTGACATCACCTAGGATGATAGTCTCATAATAAATGTTTTGAGATGCCCAGGAAAGAAAGTGTTCGAGGGTAGGAATGTTGTTGCCAGGTGGGATATAAATTGCTACTATGGCTAGGTTTTTGTGATTATTTAATTTACAGTTAACAATAAGAATTTCACTTGGATGGAAATTGTGAGGAGATGTAGGTAAAGGATAGAGAAAAGTTTGTCAGAGTATACAATAGCTACACCACCACCTTGTTTCTTGTGTCGATCGATGCTGAGGATGTTGTAACCAGGGGAAGGATTTCAGAGTCTGTAATATGGGGTTGTAACCATGTTTCTGAGAGGGTGAGGATGTCAGGGTTGTAGAGAGAGAGAGAGAGATAAGGCCATGGAAAGAAGTAACTTTGTTACAATGCTTTGAATATTGAGGGAGAGTATTTTCAAGGTTTTGGGGTGTGAGGTTGAGTAGTTTGGATAGGGGGTATAGGGGGTGAGGAGGTAGAATGGTCAGGTAATGTAGTGGAGGTGTTAGAGGAGTGAGTATGGGTACCTGTGGTGGGACAGGTTTGGGGTAAATATTTCTGGCCAGCAAAAGGCTTGAAAAGGAGGGCTTGTATGCTGTGGTAAGGGGGCTTTAGAAGAGAAGTTTGGGTTAAGGTTTTGTTGGGGGAAGTGCGAAGGAGAAGTATTTTAAATTTTTGTAAGAGAGTTTGAAAGTGAGTAAACAGTAAGGGAGCTATTGAGAAGTTTATAGAGGTCAGTGGATTGTAGTGATTGAGGGAGATAGTAGGAGAAGAGTTGGAGTAGTGGTAGTGAGAGTGGTAGGAGGTGGAGTAGGAAAGAGTGAGGAAAGGAGGGAGTTAAGTAGGATGTGTAACATTGTATGCTGAGTGAAAGAAGTGAGAGTAGTTAAGTGTTATTTAGAGCAATAGGGTGGAGAAGGTAGTTTTGAGTGATTAGATGATTAGGATTGGCAGGAAGGAGAAAACTGAGTAGTTGTGGGGGTGTGGTTAATTAAAGTGAGTGTATAAGTTTGAGGAAAGTGGAAGTGGGTGGGATTGGGGGTCGGGTAAGGGAGCAGAGTGAGCCCGAGCAAAGAGAGGGAGAATGGAACGGGTTGAACCAGGACTTGGAGAAAGCTGTGAGATGAGAAAAACAATCAACCAGCTAGCCCAGGTCAGTACCTAACGACATCTTTTTATCTATGTGAACTCAAAAGCAGATTTAATAGAGCATCAGAGAGGTAGAATATAAAATAAATGCAAAGCTTTGGAAAACTGCATATTTTTGTTACAATAAATGGGAGGAAAAGGGGGGAGGGGTCCAGTAGTATGCACAGCAGAAAACCCGATGGGAGTATCACAGAGAGAAGATTATATTAGACCTTCACTGCTCAAAGTCTTTTGATAAAATAGGACTTGCAGTAGCTTTTTACTGGTTTGTACAGGGTTCTGGTATCAGCATTCTTGTATACAGGCAATTGCTCCGGGGTTTTTGTTTTGGACTTTTGAATGCGGTTAAGGGACTGTAAGGAAAGAGCGAGAGCGATGTTAATTTGAAACCAGAAAAGGGGGGAAGGTGAAGTAAAAAAAAATAAATAAATAAAATAAAGTGGGAATAAGAGACAGACAAGAAAATACCACAATTTAAGTAGTTTAGCTAAGCAGTACTTAATCAAATAAAAAGGAACAAGCAGTGATAATTAACAAGTAAGTCACCCTGCTTAGTAATATGAAATTCAGTCTATCACCACCTTAATTTCACAGAATGCAGAGTAATTCATTGCCAGTAAACTTTTCCAGCTGTTTGTTGCTACTTAGTAATGTATGCCAACAGAAGTGAGTAGCATGGTGGCAGAACATAAAATTACAGTAAAATCACTCAGTTACCACACAATACTGTAACAGAATAGGCACTCAAATAAGCTAAGTAGTAAAATATAACTAACACAGGTTGAAAGCACACCGATGGACTAAACAACATGGCGGCTGAACACTGATGAGAGCACTCAATTCTAATTAAGCATGCAGATCTTAACTTTAAAAGCAAGCACACATGCTTCCTTCTGTAGTGCTTGGTAATTGTATTAGGCAATTGTAATAATGTTCAGATTTGGTGGGCTCAATTCACAAAAGTAACAAATACATTCAAATTACAAAAATATATATTTTTTTAATTTTAACTCCAGAAAAACTAACTTTAATGCCATGTTCTTAACTTAATCTGTATTATCTTTAAAAGCATATATGCAATATCTGCAAGGATTACTTGTTACAATTCACAATCCTGTTTTGAATTTGGAAAGCTGTATAGCTAATATAATAATAAAAGTATATTTCTTGTAATAAAGAATGTATGCGACATATAATGGTTCTAATCATCTGTTTTCTTTTTTTGTCTCACCCCACCCCTTATCTCTCTCTCTCTTATATATATATATATATATATATATATATATATATATATATATGTATATATAATATATATGGGTCCCCTTCACATGGTTGACTTTTCAGAAAGTTGATTTTCATATGGCAGAGACCATATGATCGACTTTCGAAAAGCCGATCATGGGGAACCGCTATCTCCGTACAGTGCGGAATGGGAAAATTTCCTCTTCCGCATTGTAGTGCAATCTCGGAGTTGGTATATTTAAGTTATGGTGGGTGTGGGGGAGTGCATGGGGGCCTGGCCCCCATGCTAACAGTTGAAAGGTAAGTGTTTGGTGTGTGTTATGTGTTTATTTTACATGACTGGCTTTTCGAAAGTCGATCATATGGTCTTGGACATATGAAAGTCGACTTTCTGAAGATTCTATCATGTAAAGTAGACCCAAATATATATATATATATATATATATATATATATATATATATATATATATATATATATATATATTGATCTACTTCAGTAGATCAAACTTTTACTAGTTAGAACTACATATGGCTGAGACCATGTGTTCGAACTCGTAAAAGTTTGAACACTGACGTAAAACCACATAAAACCAAAAAACACAAAACTGAACAACTATAGCAGAGGGGCTACACCCCCCTGCACCCCCCACACCCCCTTACTTAAATATTTAAACATACCAACTCCAAAATCGCACTACATTGCGGAAATGGGAAATCTTCCCTTTCCGCTCTTTACAGAGATCTCCATTCAATCAGATCAGACTTTTACAAGTTTGAACATATGGTCTTGGCCATATGTGGTTCGAACTTATAAACATTCGATCTACTGAAGGGGACCCATATATATATATATATATATATATATATATATATATATATATATTTGTGTGTGTGTGTGTGTGTGTGTGTGTGTGTGCGCGCGTGTAAACACATCATTCTGATGTCATACTTTTTTTGCAAAAAAAAAAACTATTTTCTGAACAGGAAGGTAGGCCAACCAATGTGGTTCAGCCTGCTAACCCACCAACACTCAGCACATCTGGGAAGCAGCCTGGTAGAACTGCTTCCACAGCCATTGCACTACCTGGTCCATCCACATCAGGTAGCATTGCTCCAGTTGGTGGTGCATTAGTACACTCAGAGAGTATTGGTGGAACTGGGGATTACATCACCTGACAAGAGCTACCAGGGATGGTGGATGAAGTATTAGAAACTGGCATTGGTACCAGCTTCAGCCATCTGGAGAAGTTGCTCCTCAGAATGCAAAAAGACCCCTATGTAAAGAAGTCCCACAGAGAGCTGAGGAAGGGGACAGTGATGACAGTTCTGAGGGTGACGACTAGATTCTCACTGTTCCTGTGCTTGATGGGCATGTGCCTCCGATGTCCCCTACCTATCCCCAATTATGGTGTACCCTAACCATTTGTGTCCTTCACCATCCCTGTATCTGTCTTGTCTGCCCTGTTTGTCTGCATCTGCTTCCTTACCTACCCCACCTACCTGATCCTGACATTCCTATGTTCTTTTACTCACCATTCCTCTCTTTTTGAAAAAAAAAAAAACAGGCAACTGTCCTAAAAAAAATAAATAAATAATTGTCCCATACATAGCATTCCACTTTGCATATGTGTCTTCTCAACAAATTTGATTTGGTCCAGTTGGCTACAGAGCGTGACTGTGTTGTTGTCACCCATCTGTGTTGTGGTAACAGTGCAAATTCAACCAATTTCTATCCATGATCATATTACAGTGTTAAAGAAGTGGATGGATATGGTTCTTTCCTAATTCCCTTCTGCAGATTCCTTTATTGCTTCCTCCTTGTTCTTCTCCATGCCCCCCCCATTTCACCACTTTGTTATCTACCCCATTTTCACATCTTTAATCTGATCACATACCACACACATGCCCCATAATAATGTCTTCACCTTTTGTCCTTTGCATTTGCACAGAGTTCGGCATCGTGTACCAATGCTGAGTGGTGGTCAATGGTTCTTCATGTCCGATGGAAAAACCTGGTGAGCTTTTGCCATTGGCTGCACTAGTCCAGTTATCTCCATGCAATGCTGCTTAAACTCACTGTGCTAAAGAACAGAGTTAAAGCACAGTAAAGGCAGTACTTTTAAACATTTGCTCTGACAGTTCTTTAGAATGCTGAATGTAACAAAATGGAAGTCCTTCTGTGGAGTGGTAACATAAATCACTTGACTGAAAATTTTTTGACAATATATTAAAGATTTCTATTCCAGATGCATCTATCACCATTTTTTTGTGTCGTGATATATATGTATGATATATTTAATCACCCACATATTAAAATCTGCAAATGTTATGATTTTTCTTGGGAGATGAATTCATTACTGGCCAAAAATGAGTACCTGAAGTAACATCCATCCCCACTGCCATCATATATTTAGCTTACCTTATTCTACTTGTCATAAGCCTGTTGTCCCTCTCTTAAACCTTCTCTATCCTTATATCACTAACTCCATGCTACATAGCATGTAATGTTAATAATGACAGCAGACCAAAAAAAATGACCAGTAATGTGCCATTAAAAAAACACTGCTAGGTATATATATATATATATATATATATATATCTTTTTTGCATTCATCCCACCTGTCCAACACCTCTTTACATGTGTGCATCTGTTTGGTTGACGTATGGTGTCTGCAGACTGATTTGACTGTGCTGATGGATAATACTAACATGGTACCTTAATGCAATAGTTTGTCAGTGCTCATATACTGTGGTATGTTTTTTTCCCCAAAATGTTTTCATTCATTTTATTACACAATAACTTAACAGTATAGTAACAAGAAAAAAAAAACTACGTGCAATGTCCATAACAACTAAAAAAGCAATATACACAGAACATTTAATATTTCTCTAACAGACTGGACAATTTTGTCCAAGAAATTAAATTATGAGTTGTGTTGTCAGTCCTTGCTTTTACAGTAGCAATCTCATTCTTACAACTGTATTTCACAAGATGAATAAATTCATCTTTAAAGACAGGAGTAGATTGGGATTTCCAATTTTTAGTAACAATTTTCCTTGCTATAGAGAGGATAGACCATAGTAAAAATGTATGTTTTTTAGGAATTACTTCAGAAACAGGAACATTGAAAAGGATAAGAGAGTCAGAAATTAGACAGTTGCCATTCCGCAGAGCTTTACAAAGATATTTAAAGTCTAACCAAAATGGGGAAATTATTTTGCAATTAACAACCATATGTATCCAGTCAGCATCAGGGTGTCCACAACTCCAGCATTTCATTTCATCTTTCTTGTATATTATTACTAGTCTATGCAGGGTGAAAAAACATATATGCAAAATTTTCATGTGTATGCATGCTAGAACAGGGAAGATGTGGATTCCTTCACCAGCTGTAAACAAAGTTTTTTATCTTTTCTTTTAAAAGCATCTGTAAGATGTTGTTTGTGACATGTTCTGGTGATGATGGATGAAATCTTCATTTAATGTGATGTGGAAACTGTCCTTACTGTTGCAAAGCATGCTGCACACACTTGCCAGGATATATGGCAATACACAAATAGTTAGCATATCTGCTGAGTCACAGTAATCATTGCAAAACATGTAATACACCTTGTCATTTCTAGAAAGCTGTACACATAATTAAATTGTATTTTGCAGTGAGACCTGCAAAGCAGCTAATAGTTGTACAACTTTATAGAGGTAAGCCTTAATTATAAAACTTATGGAAGACACATACTTTACTGTAGTCATTGTTTGTCAAATTTGCAGTAATGATCACATTTACTTAGCTAATGCCATCCTGACACCATCTGTAAAAAAAAAACTGAATGATCGGGATTTGAACCCTGTGTTACATGTGCTCTGACCAGGAGCTTACTGCTGTCATACCTGCTGCCACAGGGAAAGCTAGGCAGCAGCTGTATTTTTTACACTCAGTATTATCCAGAAAGTTGACAGCCACACATCGCCGCTTAGCCTGTTTGTGTGAAGTAAGGTGAACAAATAGAAATATTAAGTAATTTTTCCATTTAAGCAGAGAACCAAATTTGCACATCACTTAACTCTATACAAACAGGCAAGAAAATAACACTTCTTAATGTCATAAAAGTTAGAACACAACATTTCCAATATAAACTAGAGTATGAACAGCATAGTATCTGTCAGATATTTCTCCCATAACATATATTCCTAACTACTTCTCAACTTCAAGTTGTATTCATGAAATGAGAATCTTGCATGCACTAACACTTTGCCATTATTCTCATAAATTAGTTTCTAGGTGTTGCGCTGTGTAAGCAGATGTTTAGCATGTCTTACTATGGTTATTGTCCAGCTATCCTCCATCTAATCAAAAGGCATTCTTAAATAAAACAGAAGGGAAGGAACTTGTTATTCACTGAAGACATACTTATGCTCATGTGTATCCTGCAACAATGTCCTTGCAGATAATATTTCAGTAACTGGTCCTCTGTCAAGTACACTACAGAAATACAGAACACAATGGCATTCTTGCATTTGTTATGGGTCTATACTGGTAGTGGGCATCGGTCATCATTGATTAAAACACATTGATATTGTCAGAAAAATCTAGTATTATGGACATCAGTTCATCAGAATATGAACACATATATATCAACACTTGCAGTCTTGCTGTTTCCAAAGTGTGTGTGATTGTGTTATGTAAACAACATATTGAGAAACAGGTACATGTATGTCTCAGTTCTGCAACATGCATTCATGACAAATATTTCACCTAGGTTACCAAGATGTCTTTAAAAGTATTTTTGCACATTGCAATCACAAAAGCAAATCTGAAGTCCAGCCTTTGCACACAAGTCTCATAACAGTATATGTTACCTGTAACATTATGATGATGTTATCCTCTATAAAACCACTATGACTATGAAAATATCAGACTTCTGTGATGGTGTGAATGTTAAGTACTGTGTAATGCAGCAGGACTAGCTAGTTGGGTAGGGGTTGGAACTGCACAAATCTCAACTTGCATGCATCCTTGTACATCTAACTGTGTGTGCATAGTCAGAAGAACATGAGCCTATGGCATAATGTCCTCACTCAAATTTCATTGAGAACAAAATTTTACAGTGGTACATGACTACACAGCAACTTTATACAGCCCTCCAAACAGCTTCTTCTCACCATACACTGATGACGTCATCTGCTCTAAAGTTTACTCTGACAATATAGTAGTCAAACTTGTGCCATGGTCTAGTGTTAATTACTGTGTTCTTTAGCTTTTGTGTCTAGGTAGGGTTTCTAATCTCACTATAGTCAACTTGTGTCTGTTCAGTTAACTCTCATTCTAGAGACAATTTTTGAGCAGCATGGTAGACACTCTTACCAACATCTTCTCAACATACACTCAATATGTCATCCACTAGGCTAATAGCCAGACTTGAGCTGTGGCATTACTCTTAAGTACTGTGCTTTCTAGATATGTAACTAAGGAGGTAGGGGTTCTAATCTCACAACAGTCAACTTCTGCTTGTGTGTATCTTCAGTTATCTCTCATTCTGGAGACTATTTCTGAGCAGCATGTGGGACACTGTTACCAAAATCATCTTCTCACCATGCACTGATGATGTCATCATCTACAAAGTGCTCTCTGAAACAATAAAAGTCAGGCTTGTGTCATGGCACTGGTATTAAGTACTGTGCCCTCTAGGTTGTATAGCTAAGTAGGTAGGGGGTTCTAATCTCACAGCAGTTAATGTATGTGTGTTAAGTTAACTTTCATTCTGGAAGCCATTTCAGAGCTGCATATGACACACTCCTACCAACATCATTTTCTCACCATACACTCATGATGTCATCTGGTATAAAGTGTACTTACTTTCAGATGCGTACTGTGGTGCTAACATTAAGTGCTTTGTTCTTTAGCTTGTGTAACTGGTTAGGAGGTAGAGGTTCTAATCTGACTGCAGCCAACTTGAACATGTGTGTTCAGCTAACTTTCATCCTGGAGACCAGTTATGAATAGCATGTGAGACTCTCCTACCAATATCTTCCTTTCAATCCACCCTGATTATGTCATCTGCTGTAAAGTGTTCTCTGACAAGAGAGTAATCAGAGTTGTGTGTTAAGTACTGTGATCTTTGGTTCCTGTAACCAGGTAGGTATGGGTTCTAATTTCACAGCAGCCAACTTGAATGGGTGTATTCACCTATCTCTCATTCTGGAGACCATGTAAGATGTTGCTACCGCCATCTTCTTCTCTCCATTCACTGATGATGTCATATGCTATAAAGTGTACTCTGAGAACATGGAAGTCAAACTTGTGCCATGATATTAGCATCAAACAGTGTGTTTTCTAGCTTATGTAACTAGGTGGGTAGGTGTTCTGATCTCATTGCAGTCAACTTGCATGTGTTCAGTTAACTCTCATTCTGGAGACCATTTCTGAGCAGCATGTGAGACATTTCAACCAAAATCGTCTTCTCAACATACACTGATTATGTCATCTGCTATAAAGTGTTCTCTGACATTTTAAAAGTCTGACTTGTGCTGTGGTGTTAGTGTTAATTACTGTGTTTTCTAGCTTGTGCATCTAGGTAAACAGGGGTTCTAATCTCACTGCAGTCAATGTGTGTGTGTGTGTGTGTGTGTGTGTGTGTGTGTGTGTGTGTGTGTGTGTGTGTGTGTGTGCTTGTTCAATTAATTCTCATTCTGAAGACCACTTCTGAGCAACTTATGAAGCACTCCAACCAACAGCATCTTTCAACATTAACTGATTATATCATCTGCTATAAATTACTCTCTGACAACTTAAAAGTCTGACATGTGCTGTGGCTCTAGCATTAAGTACTGTGTTCTCTAGCTTTTGTACATAGACATGGAGGGTTTTTTAATCTCACACAAGTCAGCTTGTATATGTGTGTGTTCAGTCAGGAGACAATTTTAGAGCAGCGTGAGAGACAATCCTACCAATATGTTCTTCATTCTTACCATACACTGATTATGTCATCTATTATAAAGTGTTCTCTGACAGTCTGAAAATCACACTTTTGCTATGGCTCTAGTATTAAGTACTGTGTTCTCTGGCTTATGTAACTAGGTAGGTAGGGATTCTAATCTCACTACAGTCAACTCATGAGTGTGTGTTCAGTTAACTGTCATTCTAAAGACCATTTTTGAGCAGCATGTGAAATATTCCTACCGACATCTTCTTCTCACCATACTCTGATTATGTTATCTGCTATAAAGTGTTCTCTGACAATACGATCTAAACAAGCTAGAGATCTACTACAACAAAATTGCCAAATTCACCACAGGGGCATGCTACCATAGTCACCACTGTCTCTCACTTGCTGAACTGGGCTGGCTTGAACTCCCTCACCTCCTTCAATGGTATCAACTCTCACTCGCCCACAAACTAGTAAACGATCCACTAAATGTCCCATCCCTCAAAAATCTACTCCAACCCTATCGCACCACCAGACCACTAAGATCCAACAACAAAAATCACTTGCAGATCACTAAAGCCAATAACTCAGCTGGTGAAGCACTATTCTCTTGCACTATAGCCAAATGATGGAACTCCCTCCTACCCACAATTACCTCCATACCATCATGCACCCACTTCAAAACTTTATTAAAAGTGCACTTAAAAACATGCTGGCTATGCCCTTGCAACTCCCACTCTAATATCACCCACCCCATCCAACCACTACCTTTCTTTCCACTCCACTAACTACCATGATTATAGCAAGCTCAGATGCTCATAAGCCTAGTACTTATTATACAGCAGGAATTTCTTATTGTAACATTTGTTAATGTCTGTTATGTACTTCACAGATAAAGATTCTAGTTGTCTACTGATGTACTATGTTCTTCATCTATAAATATGTTGCAAGTAATTGCTATGTTAAATTGTTAATTGCTATGTAATCCAATGTAACTACTGTCTGTTTATATTAACTGTGAAGCATTTCTCCCTGGGCCTCCACTGAAAATGGACCTACGTCCAGTCGGACACTCCCGGTCAACAAATGTAAATAAATAAATAAATAAAATATGCAAGCCAGACTTATGCTGTGGTACTAGCGTTAAGTACCTCATTTTATACCTAGGTAGGGGTTCTAATCTCACAGTTGTCAACTTGTTTGTGTACGTTGAGCCAATTTTAGAACAACATGTGTGCATACAGCTATGTCAGTCACTCCTCCCAACAACTTCTTCTCAAATTACAATGATGATATGATTCTCCTATAAAGTGTACTCTGCCAGTGTTGCACTCAGACATCTGTGTTGGCATGAAAATTAACTACTGTGTTCTCTAGCTTGTGTAGCTAGATGATTTGTGGTTCTAATTTCACAGCAGGCAACTTGTGCATGCTCATTCAAATATGACTGTGGAGACAATTTTACCCTGAGATGTGACTCCATATCTATGTCACACATTCCTCCCAACATCTTCTCAGCATACAGTGATGCTGAAATCCTCTATAAAGTGCACTGTGACAATGTTAAAATCAGACATTTGTGGTGGTACTAGTATTGCATTATATGGAATCCAATTTGTACACCTACACAGGCTTAATGTTCAAATCTAACCTCAGTCAAATACTGTCTGTGTGTTTGGTGGTATATTGCCGTCAGTACATGAGCTTTTGAATGACTTTTCATTTCATTCCCATTCAGGAGAACCATTAACATAGCCCCATGAATCCAACATCCCCTTTTTCCCTCTTCCCACATAACATACTTTCTGCAGAACACTGGAAGATGTCATCATCTCAAAGATGCACATACACCTTGTGAAGTACAGACCTTCCATGACCCTCTGCAAGCCATCTGCAGACCACTGGATGTGTGAATGTTAATTCTGTCATGGAATGGTGCACATGTCACATATGAACAAAGACAGTATGTAACACAATCAAACACATATACACACATACACACATACCCCAACTAACTTCCATCATATAGATATAGTGATTTTGGTTTAAAGGCTATAGTAATGGTTATGATTTTATGTGATGTTGGCCATTAGCCTAGTAATGTCCTATGACCCTATGAAGATTGCACATGTTAATGCTACTGTCATTCACATATGCTATGTTGCAGTGTGGATGTACAATAGACCTACAACAGTGTATTCTAATCTGTGATTTGAGGTAATGCATTCATAGCCACTGCTGCCATTTGATTACATGCTCCTTCCATAACAGCTGTATTAATATGCCTCCTGAAGACTCTTGACATGGGATGATGTTATATATATTATTGCCTTAGTAAGGTGTGTGTTCTTGTAGTGGAGTAATATTAATAGTCTACACATTTATCATTCAATCATTACAGCGACACTTTAGTATAGCACATGTGTGTATGTGTATACCTACCATCATGAAATGCTATGTGACATACAGCAATATTACATCATACTAATTACATGGGCACATGCCCCTTGTTTCATCCACATATTATAATGCTGGCATATACACAAACATATAACCAGTTCAGATTCACTTTCAACTTTGGGGAATTCATTGTATGCAGAATTGTGTTGCTATTCACAAGGATTATTCAGGTGTTGCCCAGCACCACTGTGTGACTGTCAGCATTTGTGTCATGTTCTTTATGAACCACATCCACCTCATATGTATTGTGCCCATATAGGGTATCAGAGTCCTTACACACACCTTTTCAATGATAAACATATAGGCATATGATGTGCAAGTAATGAAATGATGTGAAATAGGTTGAGTTGCATGACTGTATTAAAATCAGACGTCTGTGGTTTGACTGTATGTGTCATCTGATGCATACCCAAGGTTGTATTTGGAGGTTTTGCCACAAATCTTTTTTTTAAATAAGTACAAAATTTTAAGGGGAAAACATAGCTATGTTCACAGATGGTTGTGGATGGGACCATCAATACTTAAACAGAAACAATAGACAACCTGCTAGCTGACAAATTTAGATCAAACTTCACCCCCCCGACCCCACTGGTTGTCACCCAAAGTATACATGCAAACATTACTCAGCATATTTTCTCAAGAAAGCAGCTCATCTGTGTGCTCTATAAGGCTAAAAACCTGGCATAATTGAGCCCAGACAACATCACTGGTTACCTTATTAATAAATTAAAACATGATCTTGCAGACACAGTTGGATCTCCACTTAACCACAGCCTCCAAACAGTCTGGTGGACAGTAACAGTCATCTGTCTGAACAAGGGGGACCATCACCAAAAACAGGGAATTATAGACCCATAAGTCTAACTAGCCTCATCTTTAAGCCAATGGAAAGAATTATCATGGACCTTATCAACAAGAACATAGGTGATCTCCCAACTGCGTAACCAACCCATTTTTGATTTGTTAAGGCTAGATTGGGTCTGTTAAATCTGGTAGACTTCTTTGAGAAGGTCACCAAGGCCATAGATATGGGAAAGAATGTGCATCCTGTTGGCCAAGGCATTTGATACAATTCCACTCTCAGGTATTACATAGAAACTGTCTCAGCTGGCCATAAATCACTATGTCACCAAGTGAATAGCCCAGTGGATCACCAACAGGACACATACTCTCAAAGTATTTGAATTCACCTCTAGCAAGAGGCCAGTGATCAGTGCAGTCCCACAAGGTTCTGTACTAAACCCTTTCCTGTTTGGTATGTAATTCACATAAGTGAGTGCAAACTTAATTGCGGACAATCCCTGAATCCAGTAGTGGTATTGATATACGCCTTGTGTTGCACCCATGTCCCTCATAGAGCGATGCATTTGGTCTTAGATAACATAGCTTAGGCTCATAACTGTGTGAATTGTGGTCACATTGCTATTTAAAACTGTGAAACTTATGTTAAATATGGCTAGGCTTTCATGTCATCTTGGAACATTTGCCTAGTACTTTCCTATGAACCTATGTACAGGTGAACCTTTGAACTCCAATTATCACCTAGGTAGATCTATAGTGTGACTGCACAGTATCACCAATGTACCACATCACATCAGTATTTCTACTTGATAGTTTGCTTGAACACATATGCATGCATGTGAAGATTTCATGGCAATATAACATTTTCACTGGCAATGTCAGGGGGACAGTGATCATGCGGTATGTCTTGAGGTGTGACATGTGCTTATAGAGTTCGCTCAAGGCATTGCTTAGCATGTGAACAAAATATCACAGTGAGAGCTTCTTTGTTCATTGATACTAGACTTTGCACCACTGTAGTTTCTGTACACATGGGCATAGTTTTTGCATTGCCATCAATTTCGCATACGGTTGTATCATTTATTATAACACACAAGTTCTTAATTCACACATCAATTGCAGATGTTTCAGACAATATCCATTGCCATTACATGAGACAGAAGCATGCAATACACAGCTGTGTGTAGCAAATCCACTCATAATCGTGTGTTGTTTGTAAGTGTTGTTTTCCTTATGGCTGATACCTATATCAGCTATGGATGCTTTAGACGTGTATTACATTTGACATAGTGAGCTTGCACACAGCTTGTCATCCATATAGAATTAGGAGCTGATAGTGCAGACTTCTCTTCAAGGTACTCTATAAGATGCATGTGTGATATGTATTTCTGCATCGCACCCAGTAAATACAAAGATCATTGACAACACTGTTGGCATGGCTTTGATTCTTGCACATGTGGCTTGTGGCTTATGTGTCATGCAAATCTCTTAAATGGCCAGGATTGCCCCTGAATTCAATGCCAGGATTAACACTATCCCACTTAACCCCTCCAAAGACACTTCATTTTTGGAAAAGGGGTGGTGAATTCTCCTTATAGAATACTGACAATCATTATAGTTGTGAACATCTGCTCCTGCAGAACATGTATAATTTCTTAAACTCATATATTCTGGCAATGTCACAGATTAATGTTGTTAATGTTTTAAAACTGTTTCTGTTTGCACTTGCTTCTGTCAGCAGTAGTCCATGAGTCCATTGCTATATCTCTGTGATTGGTTGTGAGGTATGCTGACATCTCGGTCATATTCAAGCAAGTCATTTTGCAGATCTTCACAACATGCACATATCCCCTATTGTATATACCATCCTTGTTGAACATTCTCTCCAGTGAGCATGTTGTAATGTTTATATCACAACCATTCATCATATGTGCTTAATATTATGCTATTGACTTGTCTTGACAGTATACATAAATTTACATATCCTGTCTAGGGTACATTGCCATATTTTACACACCCTCTTCCTCATTCTTCATTCCTATTATTCATGTCTGTGACCATTTTAATCAGCACACTTTCCTTGCCTAGTGTATTTATATTTCATTGTATTTGCCCTTGCTGTTCATCCCAACATCTATTATTTCAGTCTGCAAATACTTGTTGGAGTGTACATTGCTCTGAGTACACTTTTCTATAATGTGTTACTACTGCAGTTGTTGCAGTATTTTTATCCCTGGTAGTCACTAGCTGTACGTGCAATCTTGCAGAGCAGGTTTGTCCATAGGCAAACTTGCATTCATGTCCTTTCTGCATTCATAACATGCATATACCCCCTTTTGTATGCACCATCCTTGCTAAATGTCCTCTCCAGTGAGCATATAAGTGATGGTTATATCACAACCATTCATATCCATTTACATGCAACCTTGTGTGATAGTCACATATATATACTATCATGTGTGGTGATATACATATACTCACACAGGAGCAGTAAACAGCACTATGTACTGTGCTATCTACATATGTGCTTAATATTTTGCTACGGACTTGTCTTGGAAGTGTACATGCTTGTATTCATATAAGCACGATGCGTGTTATGCATATGCAATTAGCACTGCTGCTCATCGTGCAAACATGCAAATTCCATATAAGCTTTGTGCAAAACCTACTATGAGTTTATTAACTCCCCAGGTTAGTCTTTTCTGCATTTAAGTTGCATAGTGAAAACTCTAGCTTATTTAGGTCTTTCTCATGGTGTTTACTGCATGGTTTGTCTGTGTGACCTTTTTACCCTTTGGTTTGTATAAATATATATATATATATATATATATATATATATATATACATATATATATATATATATATATATTATATATATATATATATATATATATATGGTACTTACGTATTATCGCAACCAGATTGGTTGCTTCTGTTTAGGTCAAATAGTAGCACTGCAGTGTTATGAAGGTTAGAGACGTGTTCTGTAATGTTTTTGTACTTTTAGGAAGGTTTATCATTGAAACAGCTCATAAGATAAGGTTCAAAAACAGGTTTCCCCTTTTGCCGCCAGCATCTCCTGTCAGTTAAGCGAGTCCCATTCTACTGTGAATGTGTTCCTTCCACATGCTGTAGTCGGTGAAGTCGGAAAGCTCTGTTTTCAAACCTGTATTATTTATCAGCCGTTTCAATGATGAAGCTACCTAAGTCCACCAAACCTGTTTCTAACCTTCATAATACTGTCGTACATGATCCAAAAAAAAAAAAAAAACAAAAAGGTAAAGCCGAAGAAGTAGTAGTCCTTCACCAAGAGGAACTGCAGTACAAAGTAATCCATTCCACAGATCGTACGCTAACTCCTGCATTCCTTTCAGCCCAACACACGTACACACATGCAACCACTGGGATCACTGAATTCAATGCTTGACATCTTTAAAGGATGCTACCCACACACCTCAAAATTATGTCTTACTAGTTTTTTTAAAACCCCTACCGATATCCCCAACAGACCTTCTGCCAGTCTACCCTTCGATATCACACTTTAGTGAGGCCATTTCAGTAAATGTGAAGAAAGTAAAAGAGGTCGCAAAATCTGGTTGCGATAATACGTAAGTACCATATATATATATATATATATATATATATATATATATATATATATATATATATTTTTTTTTTTATATATATATATATATATATATATATATATATGTGTGTATATATATTGAGTATGCTTATAAAACTTCTCACACTGTTTTTGAAGTTGGCAGTTTTCCCTGGTGACTTAAATAACTCTTTAAATATGAAACTTCATCAAAACAAATCTCATAAAGGAAATTACCTCAAAATGGGATTAGTAATCCACAAAATGTTTGTATAAATCATACCAGGCTAACCTCTGGAGTAATGTAAGTGATTTTTATATACAATTGTCTTCATATTTGACAAGGAAATAGTTTCTAACTACACATTTGTAACACTTTAGAACGATTAAATATTATTAGAAATGCAGCTGTGAGTGCTTGCCAACAGAGAATATTAAACTCATAATATTATTTACAGAGCAGAATTGCATAGAGATTTGCAACAGAAAAAAGACGTTTTAACAGTGTTCATGCTGATTCAACATTTTCTGGTGGTATTCTTCTTCAATGCCAGCTCTTAATTGCTGGCATAATAGCAATTTTATTTTCTTTAATTCTTATAGTGCTGCAAAGGGACAGACTAGAATTCAGTACTCTATGTAAATTGTAGTTTCCTGTGCACTTATTTCAATCTTTAAAAATGAGCTGAATTTTTGTTTCTGAATCCTAGAGAGGATTTAGAAAAGTGATAACCATCATTGCTTTCTGTCCCACTATTTATCAGTAAGTTAAACATTTATGTTACTTTGTTACTCAAGGAACACACTTATTTTTGTTACAGGGAGGATATAGCAAAATTGGGTGGCTGAAATTCAAAGTTGATTTATTATCAGCTGAAGACAAAATTGTTACAAAGTCTTCTGTATTGTCAAATCGTACAACTCAGTTCCTTCACCCTTTGTTCTGAAAACATCTATGAAAGAATGGAAAAACTAAATAAAGGCTAATTATCTATTGCATGTATCCTTTAGAATGTAACAGACCTTACAACTGGAATACACTGGCTGAAAAGTATCCATTATTTATTTCTGAGGGGAAGTATTTGGAAATCCATATAGCACTTATACAGAGTATTAATAGCCACAACCATTTTCTCCTTCTTATCTGCTGACACGGAATGTGTATAAAGCTGCATCTGAAACAAATTTTCTCACGTGATGCATGGCATATTCTAAGAACTTTAATCTGCACTTCTGTTACCTACTGTATTGTATACAGTAGTTAACCCATGCTCAGACTGTGCATGCATGTAATGGATGAGCAGACAGCTGAGCAATCATTACTTTAAGTAGTACACACCTTGAATAAATTGCAACAGATTTCTCCATGTATTTATTTGTGTTTTATTGTGAACTCACGCTATGGCAAATACACAACAAATTGTATCGAGGCTTGTTTGTTTGAGCAGAAGTCATTTTTGATTGAGAAGTAGTAGAACTTTGCAGAAAAAGGTGGAAAGGACATTATTGGACAGCAGATGAGCAGTCTGAATAAAATATCAACAAAAAGGGCTCAAAGTAATAGTTATGACAGGTGAATGTGTGGTGACCATATATACAATTACAGTTAAGAAAAAAAATGTGATTAAGCAATTTTCCTAAGAGTGTAAGAAAACAACTTAATGGCAATATATAGTAATCACTAAGCACAGAAAATAATTTAATCATTGAATGTTGCAAAAGTCATCAGAATTAATTTTTGAAACTTACATTGTATAAAAGCAATGAAAAATCACTTTTTGCACATTAGAGGATACAAAGGTTAGACAGTAAATAATAATAATTTACTGTAATAATATGACAGCATATCAACAAAATGAAGAACACATCATGGAAGGTTAAGCTTTCATTATGCAAACAAAGCATTTTGCAGGGCCAAGTTCTCTACAAAATCCTCAAGAAGGGAGATTGTGCCTGCAATACCCAGGATGCATCACTAGATATTCTGGCTATCATTAAACTGCTTAACCTTTGGGGTAAGGGGGAAAACTTTCTCTTCCCCTCAAAGTCCTGCTGTATCAAAAATTTTAAGTTGCATTATTCAGTCAACATGGATTCTATTAAAAATGTTGAATTCCATCTTGAATGAACACTGAAATTACCTATGTGTAACAAATGCAAACTTTTGCCAAAAACAGATCTGTAAAGAAATATTTTATGAACATTTATTTGCTTAAATGATAAAAAATATATATTTTTTGAAGAAAAATGAATTTATTAGTTGTATAAAATCATACAGAGAAATGTTTATTGATTAAAACTACACAATATTCTGATAAACTTCCATAAAAGACTAATGTCGTTTTAAATAAATATAACAATAATGCTAAAAATCAAGAATTGCAGTGCATGTTTGATAATGCAAAAAAAAAAAAAAAATACAAATACTTCAAAACTGGTGGTTGAATAAGGGGTTAATAACAAGTGATCACCTGCTAGTAATGTGTTACAACACTTTCTCACTACCACTTACTAGAAAAAGCCAAGTGGTCTAACGTCCACTAGCCCTTTCTCCCATAAGTAGTTAGCTTCCCAATAATCCTAACAGAGTAATAACTCTAACCCTAAGACTCACATCCAGTTCTTAATCCAAGTCATCATTTTCTTACCCCAACACTCCACCTCCTTGTCTAAACCTAAATTCCCTGATCACTCCCTATACCTAAAACTCCTCCTCCCACTCCCCAAACCTAAATCCTCCCTCTCACTAACCAGACCTAAAACTCCCATCCCACTCCCCAAATTTAAAACTCCCCTCCCACTCCCAAAACCTAAAACTCCTCTCCCACTCCCTAAACCTAAAACTGCCTCCCACTCTGCAAACCTAAACCCCCCCACAACTCACCAAACCTAAAAACTCCCTCCCACTACCCAGACCAAAAACTTCCCACCCACTCCCCAAACTTAAAACTCCCCTCTCACTCCCCAAACCTAAAATGCCCCTCCCACTCCCTAAACCTAAAACATCCCACCCACTCCCCAAAACTAAAACTCTCCTCCCACTCCCTAAACTTAAAACTCCCCATCCCACTCTTCAAACCTGAAACATCCCTTCCAGTCCCTAACCCTAAAACTCCTCTCCCACTCCCCAAACCTAAAACTACTCTCTCACTCCCTAAACTTAAAACTCTTCTCACACTACCTAAACCTAAAACTCCCATCCCACTCCCCAAACCTAAAACTCCCCTCCCACATCCCAAACCTAAAACTACCCTTTCACTACCCAAACCTAAAGCTACCCTTCCACTCCCTAAACCTAAAACTCCCCTCCCATTCCCTAACTCTAAATCTCCTTTTTGATCACTGCCCTAATCTATACTTGTACAAGTCTTTGAATACTGATTTGAGTGCAGGAGGAAACCCTAAACAGTGAAATGGTTAAACATGGTTCTGGTTTTAGAATGGATAGGCTAGGGGGATATATGAAAGCATTTATGCTGCTAGACAAATTGTGTAATTTTTATTATGAATGAAGCTCCCTTATTTATGAAATGATATTCGACTATATAAGAAAGTGCCCATATTTTAAAAGAAATGGGAGCCAGGGACTACAGACTGTTGGACATTTGTGTAAAACACCTAAATAGTTTGAAAAGTTATTCAAAGAAATTGTAGCATTTTTATCTTTGTTAATCATAGCATAATTTAGATTTCACATTTGAAATTAAAATGAAATGTGAATGTGAATGTATTTTGAATGCATGGCAAAAATGTATAAAATAGCTGTGAACTCCAACTCAGGAAGGACTTAGAGATATACTGAGAGACAGATTTATGTGCAGCATGTACTGCAAAAGCATACAAAGAGACTACTTTTTAAAAATTCATTACAATTGAAAAAGCATTCAGTTGAAATAACAACCACGGGCACCCTAGAACTCCAATAAGATGTGCTTAAATGTATTGTTATGAAAGTATTCATTTACCAAAGAAACAAACCTGATTTAGTTATGGCTGACTGTCGCACAAAACTGGTCTGTATTGGCTAGGCTACATAAACTACCCCAAAGCAGCAGAAGTAAAAAGAAAAATGAAGGCAAATATAGCATAAAGGACAAAATAAGCATGCATTTTAGAGTGTGTGAAAAATGGTGTATGCAGAATTTGAGGATGAGTCAAACAAAATGGAGTCAAGCATAGAAAAGAACTTGGTGTCTGATATATTTAGACTTGTGCAGTTCTGACTCAAATTGACAGACATAGATTAATCTTTTCATAAGTCACAGGTGTGAAAGTTAACATAGGCTTAGATACAAGAAAAATAAATAAATAAGCATAATTATTTCAATGCATCCAATTATATGAATCTAATGTGTTACAAAAGACAAATACAGGTGAAGATGTTGCTGCATCTGGCAATCTAAATTGGGTCAGTAGCATCTGATGAAAAGATGCAAAATTCAAATCTGTGAGGTGCATGAGAATCCTGGCAGAAGATGGAAGTGGTATGTCATTAACAAGCTACAGATTGCTTATAAGGAGAATGACAAACTTGCAGCAGATCAAATACATACATCTCAATATAAAGGAATTAAAAGTCATAGCTGTGAGAGTGAAGGAGGAGTACTTTCTTATTTTTCAAAATAGAATGTCTTCACATAATAGGCCATACATACTTAGTGAGAAAACTTTGTATAAGCTTAGTTTAGTTGTTTAATAATGTATGCTGCCTGGATCACCTTCGTAAAGGTCTAAGTTCATAAAAATCTAGGAAGAATAAGGCAAAATCTGAGAGCAAAACTCATAGCGCTATGCCTAAATCATAGCAGCTGAGATATTTAGATCAAAATGTGTCACAAATGTTGGCAGATAGTAGGGAAGTGTTTACTAAATACACTAGAAAATTAAAAGACATAAAATCAAGAACTGAACTAGAAAAATATTATTGTCTCAAATTCATTGAGCCCAGAGTAGTTCTTTCTGTTTGGATATTTACAACAGAGATTGAATTTAAGAATCTAGAAAGTAATATGGCATGGAAGGTAGCACTGAATAGGCTCTACACATAATGCCGCTACTGAAGAAAGATAAATCAGTGAAAGTCTATACATGTGGAAATTTTGTGACTACCAGTGGTCCAGTGTTAAAGATTGCTCAGTATTCTCTGCCAAAATTGGAAGGGAGTCTGACATCCCTTAGTGGTGACTTTAAGTTCTCATAGGCTCCCTAATGAAATTTTGTCACTCGTAATGCTGAGGGCTGATACGCTGAAAAAAAAGACTGAAAAGGCAGGAGATGAGCAAATATTACACATCCCTCTTCTCCTTTAAACTTGTCTTTTGCACAGGAGCAAGTTCCCCACACCCCCCAAACTTCACTATACCAACTCTAAGATCACCATACCTGTGAGAGAAGGGAATACTCTGAGAAATGGCCTTCTTGAACTTGGTATATGCAAGTCAGTTTTTTCAACTGTTCATTCTATGTATTTCAGGACTCACTGAAGCAGGTTCCAACCTTTCAAATGATTGCGGTTCATCATAAATTACCATGGCACAGGCAGGCACACACATGGCAATAAGTGAGACTTGTAAGAACTGTCTGAAGCAGAGTATGCATAAAGTATTCTTCTAATGCAATAGACTAACAGAATCACTTTTGGAGGTGTACTTGTGTCTGCTGTTGTCGGCAATTATATTTAAAGTTACAGAACAAAGGAACAAAAACTTTCATGCAAAAATTATTCTTAACGATATTTGTTTAAAAATATTAAGGGCAGCTAAGTTTTAAATGAAATGAAATTAAATAAATAGGTGCAGTCACAGTCATTTGCGTTTTTATGATATAAGTCTTATGACTGCTTGGTCATAAATTGATGGTTTATTTTGCATTTTTTTATTTATTTTTTATTATAGGTATAAAAATGCATCACTTGGGATGTAATGTAGTGAAAAACATGCATTTTGTCATATACTTTACACATATGAACATCACAATATGTCATCAATGAAACTACTTCTAAGACTGGTATTACCACACATTTCCATGGAACCTCTTAGCAGTACTACAACCATTAAATATACAACAGCAGGATAGGTCTAAACAGAAATGGACAAAGGAATGTGAACATGCCTTTAGAGTGTTGAAAACAAAGGTTAATCAACACATTGGATAATATGCATACCTAGCTTGATTTACCTTTGCCTGTCATGTTGGCATGTAATGCTTCAGTTTATGATACTGGCATTGTTCTATTGCATGATCTCCGAGATGGTGTAAACAGACATTTGCTTTCAGGTTTTGATTAGTGCTGAAAGTGAACAGAATAGCCCTTATCTTTATGTTGGAGCAAATAATTCATCCCCTACTTACAGGTAAAAAATGTTAAATGCTAATTGCAGATCACACATCACTGTAAACTGCATCAAGCAACAAGCACACTTATGATGAACCCAGACAAATTACAATGCTTGTCCCTTTTCTTAGAAGCACACATATTACCTCCCAACTGTCCAGGTTTTCTCAGAATGTCCATATTTTTGCCTTATATTTTTGGTCTGTTCCTCATAAAATATGTGGTTTTCTGGCAAATCACTGAGGATTAACATCATTAAATAATGACAGACATTAGAGTGTCAGACTTCATATCTTTTAGAAAATGCAAACCAACACAAACTATGTTGTTCTAGCAACTTTTTAAGTTTATAATAGCAATATTTAAAAACTGTCCCTCTTTTTAGGCCTTTGCCCCCCATTCGTTTTGACTTTGTCCTGACTTTTTTCACCTAGAGGTTGAGAATTATGCATATGATATCGATGACAGTGAAGCAAAGATCTGTAGTAATGCTGTTGGAAAGCCATGAATACTCTTGGAAAAGCCTGAAGAACCAAGATGAGTGGATGTGGTAAACGAACACCGCAGATCAACTGTTGTGCAGTTAGCCACAATAAATGCTACTCTGAAAACAGGACTGACTTAATGCTGTCACATTTGTATGAACGGGCAGTGAAGGCTGGTCTAGGGCGGGGGGGTGAAGATTTGTTGTACATTGATTTTGTAGTTGGAAAAGAATAGATGTCTGCATAGCAAGGATTTTTACTCTGATTCAAATGTAGTAATCTTGTTAAGTTGTATTCCAGAGGGTTAGATGCCTTTAGCTAGGTTAGTCAGAAACAGCAAGGATGATGTCCTCTGCCCACAGTTTTATGAAGTGAATTGGCACTAGTATAGAAACTTAACCAAAAGGTGCAATCACTGTTAAATGGCCCGAATGCAACAGTAGTACAATTGCTACAGACTCTGCAGTGGCTATCTGCAAAATGACAATATATTAATCAATAATTTGTAGATCTTTCTAGGGGCGCAGTATTCCGATCCACAGCAAATGCACACTGTATGTTTCAAAAAGTGATCTGCATTATGTCAGTTATTTCTCATTAGATACCTATAGAGCCAAAAATGATGTCTGCAACAATTCGCTTTCCAGACCACCTTCCTTATTGGTAATTCTCCATGCATTAGGTCTGGGAAATTGTAAGATATCTGTAAAGCATAATGATGCTAACACTTATGTCTACAGCTAAACATCAACTCGCATATGAAACTGATGGAAAATTTGTGGAAAGCAATAAGAAAGCTGTGAACGGGGTATGACCATATGAGAAGCCCCTGTATCACAACACACACAACCTCCTTTTTTGCTTATTATAATGGCATTCATGCAATCAGCAATGATGCTGTACAGAAAATTGTCTTCTAGAAATTATTTTGTGAAACCATTTTTGTGGTACCCTATGCATTGCCTGCAGAGTATGTGGACATATTTGTCAAGTGAGTATACCAGTTGAACAGTCAGCAATATGAGTAAAACATGCATCAAACAGCAGGTGTAGCCTCCATGCATAATGCTTTACTGTGAATGAGCATTTGGGTAACAATATCTGCCTATATATAATACTCACATTAATAGCTTTTCAAGCAGAGTGGTGCCCACAACGTTTCTGATCCTTTAACTGTCACCGTGCTTGCAAGACAAAAAGGTTTGCTTTATAAATCTTAAAAGAGTTTTTATTTTTCCTTTTGTGCATTCTGCTTTATACAGCCTATGAACAGTCATTTTGCTAATTTAAACTGTGAGTTTTTATGG
>NC_056746.1:1077527385-1077547385 GCF_019279795.1 Protopterus annectens | reverse complement strand
CCTAGGGCTGTGGTTAAGGCTAGCAGAAATTCCCTCCCCAACTATATCACTATGAGAGGATGGCATCTGATAGCCACAGTACCTGCACATAGTTCCCTGGTTTGGGGATAAATGAGGTTTAATCTTAAAAGTGGACTGTCCTTGTTAGACAAGCCTCATAATCATGCTGCCAGTGTGATGACTGCAGGTGCTTTGGCAGGACTGCAAATGGATGGACAGAATCAGAAGATGAGTGGAGACTGGATGTAGCAAAGCATATTTCATGGCTGCCTGACTGAGGGTCATTCATGTGTTTATACTGCAATGTCCATCCAGCCACAACAATAAAACATCATGAGACAAACTTGCTTTGGAGAGAGGGTAAGCACCTATAGAATGATGTGGGAGTGCAGAACTGATAGAGCATAAGGGAAATAAATTGGTAACCTGAACAGAGGAGGCCAGCAGGCATAAGGCCAAAATTAAACAAGAAAAAAATTGCACTGTACAAAAAGATCAGAACTACTTCTACAGTAGCAATATCAATGAGGTACTTGACTAAGGCACAAGAGTTTTGGTCACATTCAGTCTATTTATTCATTTACATGTATTTTATTCATTTACTTAAATGTGTTTACTATGGTAGAATTCTGATCAAACAATGACCAGCCTGGGTTACATCATAATGAAACAAAACAATGTACAGTATGCAAATAAAAATAATTTACATTTATAAGTAAGCATAGAAAATATGACAAACAATATGTATACAGAAGATCTAACAAGCCAAATATATGTGCAGTTACATAAGTGGAATAGAAAGGGGAGAACAGAGATAAAGAAAAAGGAATAGAAGTGGTGGTGATATGATCGGTAATAGTTAGGTTAGGAAAGCCAGTAGAGGCCAATATGATGAAAGAGGGGATTACATTTTGTGTTTTTTGTGTTTAGAGCAGTAATGATGTAGTAAGTTAAGGAGCAGTGAAATAATCATGTGGATAAGGTATATGGTAGGTAAAGGTACTATATAGTTGGAGATATTGGTTTAGGTGACATGTCATTTAGATAGATAGTTACATTTAAATTGTTTTAGTAAGTCTTTCCTGCACTCCTCTCTTTTACATGCTATTATCTTCTTCAGGGAACTAGAGTCAGAGACAATGTGGCAATTTTATCTGCATACAGATACAAAAAGTCTGTCACATGTTCAGCAGACTCAGGTTTGGCAAGTTTGACTATTTATAATGAACCTGGAAAAAATTGGTCATGTAGAAATGACATGTTGATATCTATAAATTGATCAAGTCCAGTTGAGTCACACATCATGATGAGCATTATCATCACTTCCATTTGTACATTCACCCCTCAAAAGGTCCATAGAAAATTAGCATGCATTGTTCTATGCAATTTATAACTTTTAGAATCATAGAATATCTCATGCAGTTTTCGAAAGGTACTACCTGTGAGCTAGTTGTACTCAGAAATGCATCCACTCATGGGCATACACGCAGATATATAAAAACATTCACATGCATATATAGGCAACATGATGCAGCCTTTTGATCTTAAGTTGCTTATGTGTCAGATTCTCAGCAATGCTTGCATGCTTCATGTTTGTCATAGTAATATTAATTATATTAGAGGGTTCCATGTCAACTTACTGAAAAGCAATATACTGAAAGTCATAATACTGAATGTAGAATGTTAGAATGTAGAATGTTACAAAGTCATTCTACCAAAATATTAAAATGTCACAGTCAAAATATCTATTCCCATACTTGTGTACAGAGCAAGACATACCCCTCCCCCCACATATTAGAACCCATATAAATGCTCATTTCAGAGTTTCACTAACAAGGGAATGATATTGTTTGCTGACCGGCACAGTGTACGTATGTAGTACATGTATGTTATTAGTATGCATTTTGAGTTCAACATTATAAAGTTTCAACATTTTTACATTTCAAGATTTTGCATTTAGTTTTATAACTGTCAGTATACTGCTACAAAGTTGCCATATACCCAAATCATACAAGAAATGAAAAAATTATTATAGTGCAAAAATATAAGCTTAAGGCTGAATTGATATAGTCTGTGTGTGTGTGTGTGTGTGTGTGTGTGTGTGTGTGTGTGTGTGTGTGTGTGTGTGTGCGTGTGTGTGTGTGCGCACACGCGCACGTGTTTGTCTGCCTGCCTCTCTGTAGCTTTTACCACAGTTTAACCAATTTAGTAAATTAAAAATTAAAGCTAATTTTTTATGAACCATTACAAACCTTGCTTTTTTGCAAGAACTAAACACCAGAAATTAACAATACTGGTGCAAAATGTTGGTACATTTCCCAAATATCGGGATACAAATAACAGTTGCATTTTAAAATATATCCCATTTGGGCTAACATAATACATTTAATTTACTAATTATGCAAAAGCTAAAAGCTTATCTGATGAAATTAATGGCCAAATAAAGGGAGAGCATGTAGAAAAGTATATTTGTTTATACCCTCATAAAATTCTCAAAAATCAAGTTTCCAACTAATATAATTGCAATATTGGTATAATAATGACATGAGGCATACACATGTTAAGTTTAGGTTATCATCATGCAGGAATTAAATGCTATATTGTGATATTAATTGAAGTCAGTCATTATTCGGTGTCTTGCATTCACTGATGGAATTCATATATTTTACCTCCTAAAATGTCTGAAATACTGCTGAACATATTAGATGGCTATAAATTCTTAGATTTTTCTTTTAAATTCTTGCCTTATAAAGTAATTTCTTTTATTTGGCAGAGATGATAAGTTTCTTTAGCTAACATTAAGTCTTTTAGGGTAATATTCCTTATTTATCTTTAGTCAAAAGTCTAAATCCTTCTACACCAATAAAGTACTGCAGCAATAGGAAATGCTATAGCAGAATGGAATTTGGTATAACAGACATTGAAGCGATGAAGCAATAACTTATACTGTATGATTTTTATTTTTTAGTAATGAGGGAAGAGATGTATGCTTCCTTAAAGAAATTATTGAGCATTCTTTATTTATTTTCAACACCAGAAAATGCTAAGCATGAAATAAAGAGAATTCATTTTTATTTAATAAATATTTGTTAACTGGATTAGTGGACTGACCTATGCTGTCTTTTAAACCACAATCTTTTTAACAAGGACAAAGGCAAATGCAAGGGTAAATAAAATATATGTTGATAATCTACTGTAGCCCGTCATACAGTTTTGAGAAACTGAGATGAAATGAAAATATCTAGAACAAACTTCCACAGATAATTGAAGAAAATGCAAACTCTATACAGACAGCAACCAAAAGTCATAAATGAGTAACAGACTTTAGAGCTGTGTTGAAAAGTTCTTAAAGTTGAGCCACTTTGCTGTCCTGATAACTGCATTACCTTTTATTTTGAGAGCAGTTAACCATCTGGCAAAGACTGCTAAGTTGCTATAACATTTATGATTGACTTGGATCTGCTATTTCTTAAAAGCAATATACTACTTGTATAAATATGGCACTCTGCTTCTTCTTTTTAAACTCACTGCAGATATTTATTAATTACATCAATGTCTCTTTTTAATCAACTATGGTACAAATAAAATGTTTCATTGTAGTTAAAATGGAATGATAGCATCTCTGATTACAACAGAAATTAATCATTCTTTTCTGGTTTTAAATGAAGTATTAGATTTCTATCAGCAGAATTCTATATGCATCTATCATCAGATTTTATCAATATTAATTGGTACATGTAGGTAACTATTTTGCTCCTAGTATTACAATGCATCAACATGGAAACTAATGTGACTTTAAAATCAGGTATGAATAAAATGAGTGCATGCAGTGAAAGCTGAAGTTAAGAGGAAACCATTTTTTACAGAATGTTTTGCAACCAGTAACATACTGTCTACAAGGTGTAATCTGTCTGAGAACATTCAATCAAAATTTGAAGAGAGAGAGAGAGAGAGAGAGAGAGAGAGAGGAAGAGATATGCACTGTGCAGTACAGGACTCCTTAAAGCAGAATGTTAGTGGTTCTGGCTATAATTCAGCAACATGTCACTTGTGAAATGAGCACCTGAAGGATAATATCACAGAAGACGTACTATATCAGGTCTATTTTGCAACATTTGAATAGAATGAGGAACCAGGTCCTTCCCTCAGGCATTCTCATAGCTTCTGTTGCATGTGTCTGAAAGCTAAAGTTGTCATTGCAGTGTTCATAGAGTAATGGATATTTTTTAATTTGTTCTGAACAGTAACTTTATTTCTGAAGTGACTGCATTCACTTGCTTATTCTTGCTGGTAAGACACTTTCTTTTAATTCCAATAGAATCCTATAACACAATATAAAAACACAGCATGTCTGACAAGTAACATTATACAGTATAACACACTTTACAAGTTGCCTGGAAATGCTTGCTCCTATCAGTTCACTCACTGGCAGAAGCAGAGGTGGAGCTCAAAGTGCTAGGAAGAATTGATTGATAACATGATTAACAAATGTGCATGTGCTAAGAGCACTTGACGAACCGATTAAGAGTTGTACACACTATGACATCCCCCCTCTGGGCCAGTAATCAAGGAGCCTGAATCCTGAATACTGACACTGGTGAGGGACACTCACTTGGAACAAAAGTAGATACACACAGTATTTTCAGATGCAGTTCTGTACACCAAGCACAATTTTCCTTAAGAGCACACAGGGAAGACATTCAGTCTGGGGTCTGTGTTTCCCTCTGTCTCTATCCAGACCCCCAGTAAGACTCCCCACTGGCACAGCTGTAAAGATGAGTACTTAGTCGAGTGTCCCAAGTCAAGTACTCTACCACCCTCTCTGTGAAACTGGTGCTCAGTGTCCCTGCTCCAGGTAACTGACAAAGACACTCTTTGAGATTTGATTTTCACACACACACACACACACACACACACACACACACACACACACACACACACACACACACGTGCACACACACACACACACACACACACACACACACACACACACACACACACACACACACACACACACACAAACACACCTAGGAAAGGCTGGAACAGATTTACCAACTGTGCCCCTCTGCTGAGACTATAAGGTCGCTACTGTCACCAGGACACTCCAAAGCCAGCTACTCTAAGGCTCTTGCAAGGGTATCCAATTATACTGAATTAAATTAATACTAATACAAATGGTAATGTTGACCAAACAGTAAGGCTTTCAGGAGCTGCCACGGTGTCACCAAATAAATATAAATACTCTCAAAGGTTAAAATGTTCTCTAAAAGACCAGCCACAATAAAAAGTTTAAATATATTTAATAATAATTAATAAAAGAACATGACAATACTAAATATCTATTCACAATAAACACCAGAGTTTCAGTCGCAGGAAATATTAAAAACAACACAGATTAATAGATTCACACAGATACAGCAAAACAGTACTTAACTAATCTCACTATATTTTCCTGACTGATCTAAAGAATTACTATTCCCTGGTTACTTACTAGAGCAGCTCCTGGAAGTCATAAAACAATTTCAAACTTCCACTCTTCCAGAGTAGCAATTAGTTCACCCCCAAGGGCAATACAGAATGCTGCAAGAACTCAAAGATACAATTAATACAATTAATTCACCCCCAGGGGAAAAGGGTCTGACTGCAAGAAGTGGAAGATACAATCTTTATGCCCTACCAGGTAATTTAATTTCAGACTATTTTTTAAAGTTAGCTGACTGAGATTAATCTCTTCTCTTTCAGTATCCTCTGCTATAA
Source organism: Protopterus annectens (assembly GCF_019279795.1). Taxonomy (NCBI): domain Eukaryota; kingdom Metazoa; phylum Chordata; order Ceratodontiformes; family Protopteridae; genus Protopterus; species Protopterus annectens. The sequence goes on along the minus strand of NC_056746.1, from coordinate 1,077,541,628 downwards.
TCTATTCATTTCTGTAGCTACTAAACAGTCTGATATATGTCCAGCAGGACCCACTGTAGGTACATTTTTAACACAAGCAGCTTTACAAATGCATTTTCAACACAAGCATCTGTACAAATCAGTTTGATATACAAACGACATAAACTTCTTTACAAAATTCCATTTAGCTATACTGGCATATGCTACACATCCACTGCCTTACCCATCTCTCTCATATCCACTGCCTTACCCATATCTCACTCACACACACACACACACACACACACACACACACATACACACACACACACACACACACACACACATATATACACACACACACACACACACACAGATTTAAGCAAGTGTTGATCAAACCTGGAAAAACAAAGGAGAATACCTACTTTGAAGATTCAATGACTTTTTATTTTCTCCATCTCTTGTCTGATTGTCTATCCATGCCAGACATTTCTTACTCTATTACGTCTCCCTTCTCCCTTACATTTAAAATTAAAAAACTTCTATATGCATTTTGTATTTGTGCAGCTAATCTTGTAAGGAATAAATTGCTTGGTATTATTTCCTTAAATTTTAGTGGCATGAAACATATGAGAAAGAGAAACGAAGTTGTGTATTACATAAAGAAAATAAGTGAATTATTTATTGTCTACAACAAACGTATTTGGCATCTACTGAATGTGCGGACATTAAAAAGGCATGCTAAATTGATATGAAGTTGTTTACTGCAGGAGACTTCATTGTGATGAGCAAGTTAGGAATCAGAATTTCAGTGAAGAAGACATTGTACTTTGGAATAGACATACTGAAGGAATACAAGACACCTGGTAATTTACTTCTGCACTGTATTGACCGCAGTGGTGGATGTCAGTATCAGAAATAGAAAAAAAAAACAGTAGACATTGAAGAAGTAGCACATCCCAAGGGCATGACACCTACATGCTCAGCTGGAGCAGGTACACTCTGATAGGGAATATAGTGCAAGTGCAAGGCAGTTACATGTCCAGCTATAGGAGGAAACACTGTGATAGGGGAACACAGCACAAAGGCATAACAATCACATGTTCATTTGGGGAGACACACTGTGGCCAAAATACACCAAGCACAGGAAATGGTACAGATGACACAGTAATCACTATACCTAGGTCAAGGCATCATACCTCTCAACCACCTAATGCAAGAAATCTGGACAAAGCCTAAAATAATTGGGGATTAAGGGCCCAAAACTATGGAAAAAATGTAAATATTGCTCTTATAAACTTATAAAATTGGTAGTATAACAAGATTTGTGTTAGCATGCATTTTCTGAAAGATATGAAGTCTAAAACTTAAATGTATGTCATTATTGTTTTACTTCAATCCTCAGTGATTTGCCAGAAAACTACTAATTTTATGACAAACAGATCAAAATTAGGCGGCAATAATTTGTACATTCTGTGAAAATCTGTACAGTCGAAAGGTATAGAAGGCATGACTATGCATATATAAGGTGGAGGTAGAAACAAGATGTACACAGCAAGAGAGGCCATCAACATAGTCATGATGCAAGACTGTTGCCAGTAATAACATGCTCATCACTGCTGTCAATAAAAGATGGGGGGACAGACAAACCACACCAGTGTAACAGGTACTCCAAATGTTAGGATGATGGCATAGCACATCTGTACAGGTCAGCCAAGGATACTCTTGTCAACACACATTGCTAGACATGTGTAACCCACAAGTATATGCATTGTCATAGGAGCATGACAGGGGCAACAACCTGGAAAGTTCACAACTCTGGTGAAGAAGGTTTTACTGCAGGTCCTGTGCATACAATATCATGCACATTCTAGGCAAAGGTAAAGCCTTCAAGCAATTCCAGGACCACATGTGACAAGAAGTGGTGAAGGTCATCAGTGATCTGGATGGCCATTATAGGACTTTAGTACAGGTATGGCAAAAAGTAACCAATATACTACTGCATGCAAAGACCAAACCATGGGACATTTCCAAAGACTTGTCCACCACAGATGGATGACCACCCACATAGAAGTGACTCACAGAGTTAAAAGTGTTCTTGATATCAGTGTCTGGGAAGGGTAAACACCCCCTCATACATTGCAGTGACTTGGATGCTGAGGCTTGGTTGTGAACAATTGCCCAAGTGTCTGTAGGGGATGCACTAAACTGGGTTTAGTAATAGCAGATATATTGCATGTTGTCCTGAGACAAGCTTGTGGGAGGGACATATTCAGCAAAGCACATCTGCATATCTCTTCTCCAGGTATGGCCAGGCTGTGAATGCAACACCTTACAACAAAAGGTATGCGTGTACAAATATGGCATTCACATACCGTGTCATGTATAAGTATGTATGGCACTTATTGGTTGGGACTGAAACATATGTTACACTTCTTACTGCCACAGTTATATAATCTTTGCACTTTTACTGGTTCCACTGATGGGTGATTCAGTGCAAGAAGATGGTACATGTCTGATGTTAGCTGCACATCTTTGGCTGATAATAATGGTAATGTGCACATGACCCAGTCAGATGACACCATGCACTAACATTGGGCAGACTGCATGCATCAACATGTGATGTGATGTGATGTGGGGGGTCACCAGTATTTTATGCTGAGCATCCTCTTACTGTAACCTAATCCAGGCTAAACAGGAGTACCCACCACAGACAGCATTTGCTGGTTGCAGTGTCTCTCACATGTTGCACACACAGTAAAAGAGAGGTGTGTGGGTGAGCATAACTGCCATGACTCAATGCCTTTCTTCCACCTGGGCATATCTCTTGCCATTAATCAGTGGATGTGCAGGTCAATGATCCAGGCAGAGACAGATGTTACACACACCGTGGAAGAATATATTGGCACTGTGTATGGCTTATATGATGATAATGACAAGATGCTGCTCATATCCTTGGTAGCCAACAAAGCAGCCATAAGTGTTTCAGTGAGGCTGTTGGTAACCACCTTCCACTGTCACTGAAGTTCAGGCTGGCCTTGGCTGTAGGAGCATTCAGTGTGGGTGGGGACAGTCAATGAGTAACCATACTTAGTTTTACATATGATTCTATTGACTGCATCACTGCTGCCTTCAGCCACAGTGGCAAAACACCTGTCCATGACAAGTTTCATGGCTGTGGTCAATGAGACTTCTCAGGCTTCACCGCTGCGATGCCTCACCAGACCACCCACTCCAGGTCATGCTGCTCTACACTATCGATATCCCTGTTGGCCAATGGAGTACAACACCTATCCATGGCCATCATCTGGTTCATGAATGCTGTACATCTAGTCATTTCCCACAAGGCAAACCACAGCAGTGTACTTGTACATGCTCCCAAAGCACTGTCCCTAACAGGAACCACACCAAGCCCTGGAATTCTGAGCCACCACAATTTGCATGGATAACATTCACGGCATGTCAGCTCCACCCCACCAATGGAGGAGGAGGTAATCTTGGACACCCCCTCAACCTGAAACCTACCTGAATGGCTACCATGTCCACCTCCTATGACCTTTGACCATATGATAGCATTAATGTCACCTATCACTATGCACCATTGTACTTGTATAAATGATAACAACTGTACCCTGCTCACTCTGTAACCTATGTGGGATAGGTAATGTCTGATGTGCAACACAGACATTAAATCACTGTATTGCATAGGCTAAGTGCAGTCATGCATGCATCATTTTATTCTATGATGTTGATTTTATGGCCCATAGTTGTGGACCAGGTGCAGCTGCTTAGTCAATGTTGCAGTTTATTGCATACCTCTCAACCTCTTAGCACAGAAAATCAGGACAAAGACAAAAATAATGGGGGGCAAAACCCCAAATATAGGGGCAATTTTTAAATATTGCGCTTATAAACTTAAAAAGCTGCTAGAATAAAAGCTCTTGTGTTACCATGCTTTTTCTGAAGGATATGAAGTCTGAAATGCAAATGCCTTTCATTATTTGGTGAATTCAATCCTCACTGATTTGCCACAAAAATCCAGAAAACCACTACTTTTATGAGGAAAGGACCAAAAATATGACTCAAAAATCTGGGCATTCTATGAAAATCTGGACAGTTGAGAGGTATTGTTTATTGCTTCTGCCTGTTCCTTGCTTGAGGTGCTATTCCAGCCTGTTCCTCCAAATACACTGTGCACAACTACTCATTCATTGCTGTGATAGGTCTTTCAGGAAATGTTGCGATGTTCCCATGTTGTTGCATTTGCTTGTACACTATCACAGCATGTAACATGGCAATCACCATGGATATTTGGGTACAGGTCTCAGGTGCATACAGAATTGGGCCACTAGATGTATTTTTGTACTAAAACCATCCCTTTAGGATTCTAAACAAATGTTTGAAGATGTTCTGCATCTCCAAATCTGTGGTGTTGTAAGCCATTTCAGCCATGGTCTGGGGTTTTCGATGGAATCATCATCCAAGTTTCCAACACATTCTAAGCATCACCTACAAACACAACATTGGACACCATTATATCCATCCTGCAGTCTATTTGACTTGAAACTGTACTTACTGGCCTATATAATTGGCAACATATGCATCTACCACCAAAATGATCTTTTGCATAGTTACCCAGCATGAAAAGTTGATAGAGGTTGCATGTGGGTTAGATGGGGGAATCAGAGGAACTGCCTGGGTGATGCACAGACACATTGCGTATGATGCCATTTGCATTGCACACCACCTGGCAGTGGATGCAGTGGAAACCACTATGGTTGATGTATCAGACACTTTGTGGAATAGGTGAGGCTTCATGGTGATATCTGTACAATCGGTGACACTCAGGAAATCAGCAGAATGGATAATGCTGTAAAGTCTTGGGGCAACATGTCAGGAAACCAATGTATCATGTCAAGCAAGCTATATAGGATCCATGATACCTTAGCTGGAAGGGCTTCCATTACTTACCTGACTACAACATGTAGCACAGGAAACAGAAAAGGACACTGGCATTGGAGTGCATTGCTTTGCCTGTACTGTGACATGTCTTTGATGCCTTTGCTTATTCATAACCTCCACCATAGCAGTTCAGCTCCGGTTTTTAGATCACAGCGGAACCATAGGTTCATAGGTGTGTACTAGGCTAATGGCTCTAGAGCCTTTACAAGCTTAGCCCACAGAAGTGCCCTAGCATTATGCCGCCCGACGTTATTTCTCAGTGCTTCTATCAGGTAGAGCCATTGCAGTGATCTCCGGGGTGAACTTTCTATTTCCCATCCACTCATTAAGATTTCTCTTGAAGAGGACCAGTTAAGTGCTCTGCTTGACATGTATAGGGAAGTCTATTCCAGGGCATGGGCAGTCTCTGGGTTATGAATCTGTCCCTCTAGCATATTCTGTTGATTTTGGTTATGAGATTGAGGTCTCTGGAGTGTGTGGTGTGGCGGGATTGGGATTTCTTTAGATGTAGCATTTCTGACAGAGCTGGGTCAGACATGGCTTTGTAAGTCAAGCAGAGATCGCTTCTTAGTCGAAGTTGTCAGCCTGTGTCCCCAGATCTCTTACAATGCCTTCAGTGTTCAGTGGGCTCCCATCGATATGGTAATTAGTGGGAACTGAGTTTTTCCCAAAGGAGATGACGATGCATTTTTTGGCATTAAGCGTAAGGCCATGGTTTCAACACCAGTCATTGATCTCAGTGAGGCCTTTCTGCAGGATATCTATATCACTTGGGGAGTTAATAATGGCTCACAGCTTGCAGTCGTCTAAAAACTTGGTCAGCCAGAGTCCCTTCGTGTTGGCCTGGACTTCTGAGAAGTAGATGTGAACAGGAGAGGACCCAGGACCGATCCCTGTGGGACTCCACTCATGACTGGTCGGCAGTCTGACTTGGAGTCCGCTACTTTCACACTGTGTGTTCTATCTGTGAGCCAATTTGCAACCCACCTAGTGATATAGGGGTTAATGCCTAGTTTGGTGAGTTTATCAATAACGCCCGAGTGGGGAATGGTATCAATGGCCTTGGCCAGATCGAGGTAGGCTGTATGAACTGCCTTGGCCTCACCCACAGCTCTGGTGACTGACTCAAAGAAATCAACCAGGTTGAGCAGGCATGATCTCCCTTGGGACTATGAGAGTCACGTGATGAATATATGGTTTATGTTGTATGTTCCTTAGGTGGTTGATAGACTTGAGACAGAGACAGGTAGACAGTCATGCAATGCCACATGTGCAACTATACAGGAGCACTAGTCCTGTACAAGCCTATGACTTTATGTGATGTGCACCTAAAATGTTTCCTTCCAAAGTGAACCACAGCAGAAGAATCATGTCTGCTGGATCAACACATTTTTGCAGGATGATGGCTCTTACATTAAGCCTTATATCAAGGAGTTCAGCCTCTCCATTTTTTGTAAAGGTTATGAGGGTGGTGCAGTGATGTAGTGGGAAGCATTGCTACCTCACAGCAAAAAGTTCCGAATTCGATTCTTGTCTGAGGTGCCTCCTGCATGCAATCTGTATGTCTTTCCAGTGTTTGTATGCATTCTCTGGGTGCTCTGGATTTCTTTCAGATGCCAGAGACATGCAGTAGGTGGCTTGGACACTCTAAATTGGCCAAAGATGTGAGTGTGTGTGTGTGTGTGTGTGTGTGTGTGTGTGTGTGTGTGTGTGTGTGTGTGTGTGTGTGTGTGTGTGTGTGTGTGTGTGTCTGTACTATGGAAGAACAGCTATGGCAGGGTTAGCACCAGATGGTGTGAACATTGTCTCTAGATGATTGTCACTGCTGAAGTGACCCCCTGAACCCATGAGCAAAATATGTGAAAAAAAAGGTTATGGTTGGATGGATGGATTAAGATGTACCAGAGTACCTTCTAAATGGCACTGCCCCATACCAAGCTGCATATTAATTTCTAGATTCTAATTAGCCAGGGTGAGGAATTTGAGATTGGTATGTGTCTCAGTACGTTACAAACCTTAGAGCAAAAGGACATGCACAAAGCACTGATTCTCTCTATCAAAGATAAGTGAAATCTCCATGAATGCAATGAGACAAACAGTTCTTGCTGTAAGAGTTTACATTCCATTTAACCATTGCACCTGTATGCAAATGCATTCTGATTCCAAAGTACTTTGAGAGGGATAAATTATAGGATGTCCAACATGGATCAGTACCCAAGTTTTGTGCTGCATGGTTTATTGGAAGTATTTCAGTTTTAGATTTGTTTACATTTAACCCTGAGAAGCTAAAGAAGTGCTCTAATAACTCTAGTCTCTGTCATGTCATGTTTAGATTTTTTTTGACAATATCACACAGACATCTTCAAACAGAAACATGTGGGTTCAAATCAATGCGATCTTACCTTTTTACCATTACTGATTGCTGGAATAATTTAATGTGAGCAGGGACCTTGAGTCATCAGAAGTGGAATGCCCTTTCATGACTAAATCTGGAATGTAGTGCAGTTGATTAAAGCTATGAGCTGTTATCCAGGGTTAGCTTCCTCCGGCTCCCATTTGATTATTGTGTGACTCTCTTAACTAGGCTCCTGGGTAATCTGAAAAAGGTCCATGTGGATTAGTGCCCTACTCCTTCTACCAAAACAAAATAAATCGATGAACCCTGCTTAGGATAGGCAGATCAGCATGAGTATGTAGAGCTGAATGTGTTTAACTAAAATCCCTATTTAGATTTTGACTTAAGAACTGAAAGAATTGATTAGGGAAATGAGCTTTTATTTGCCAATTTTGCTAACATCTTTTCTTGATTTTGGTAGTACTACAGTTTTAGACTCACTTAATTATATGGGTACCTTTCTTGTGAGAAGCATTTCTTCAACATGGCAGTAAACATTTCCACTACATCTTCCAATAGTTTATTATATTATCCACAGTAAAACTTGAACCTGGTGCTTTGCCACCTGAAATTCCCTGAATGGGTTCTTTAGCTTCATTAATTCTTTTGGGAAACTTAATACATGAGCACTTTTCTTGCTCTGTCTCCTTGGGCCCACACTTGTAGTGCTGCCATCTTAAGATGCAATTCCAATTTCCTCCTTAAAGCTGCTGCTAGTTCTTGTCTTACTTTTTTGTATTAAAGTGTAGTTGTTTTAAATTTGGTCACCACATGTCTACACAGAGCTCTTATAGTTTCCCCACTCCAGGTGTTTTATCTCAGCATTTACAACTGCTAAATGTTATGCTTTTACAATGATATATATGTTTTAATTTAAAATTCTCCCACCATGTGAAAATTGGCATAGATGTAATAATGTACTGCTCAATGTACTTATCAACCTCTTATTGTGTAAAATTAATTTACTTACTATCAGTCATTATTAATGAATCTACTTTATGATACATTATCCACATGACATAAGTTCTGAAATGGAGTAACACTAAGCAAACACCTACTTGAACAGAAAGATTAAAAGACTCTGCATTTATAGTATTATCAGCATAGAAGATAGCCAGAAATTGAGTCTACATTGAGAGTCCTCCCACCCTGCACTGATGTGTAGAGAGATAACACTCTGATTGTAGCTCAGGCACTCAGCACTGCAGACAGGAAGGAGGAGGGGTATGCCCATGGGGGGTACAGCACACTCTCCGATACACCACTGCATAGATCCCTGGTGGAAGCTAGGAACTCATGTGCAACTTTGTCTAAAGGGGGAGCAGGTTTCAGTTGATGTACACTTGGAAATATGGCCGAGATGCCATAAAGTGCAGTGTATTCCAACCCCTGGGATATGATGACAATGCACAGGGGCTGGGGTATGAAGAAAACACTCCAAAGCAGCAATATGATGCTGCCCAGGATCTCCAGTCTTCTCACTGCCCATGAGCTGAAGTCAGTGTAGCCTAGTGGAGACTATAATGGGTCTGGTAGGCCAGGTGGGTGAGAACAGGACCATGCTGCAGTCGATGGTCAGTTGTGAGGAGCCAAGCCAAAATGATCTGTAATTCCCTCAGGAATTACAAAGGTGTATCCCATATTGGTACCCTTAAGAGCTTTCAAGGGTCACATAGCCATAATTCCTGATGCTGTCTTGGAGCACATTTTGTGCTTTTAGGTGTTTTTAGATTTGGATTCAGATCTGCCTAGTACAGACTCAAGTATGACATAAGGCCCCCGTGTATAACAATGGGTATCCTGTCTGCACTAAAAATATTTAACCCATTAATTAAGGAAACAAAGATGCCAAAAGTGCCTGAGTTTGGGTCATATATTGTGCTAAAGATCAAAGAACCTGGGATCTTCTTACTTTTAACATAGCCCATCTTCACCTCTTTATTGTTCCTAACCCTGAGGGATTGCCAGCCCCAACTTGGATTGATAAATCTTTCACCCCACCCCCATTCCCCAAAAAGAAAAATGTCTGCTGGACTAGCTCATGCAGATTTCTAAACAAAATTTTATAGACATATGTTGAGCGTTTTGCTATTTTTTTATGTTCTTGAACAAATACCATACCAGCCTGCAAACAAAAATGATAATGAACTGCATCTGTTTTAGTTCTGGAATTGAGTTCTCTAGCATTGATAGTAAAATATCTAACAGACAGCATCCAGTCTAATTTTTAATGTATACATTCTAACTCACTAGCTGTTTGATAAGCATAAATTGAATATGCAGACTGAACAAAACGTGCTATCTAGTTATACAAGGTGCAGAAAGGAATATGGCACTGCAAACATTTGCTAAGCAGTAAAAATGTAGAACTAATAACTAAGTTCAGTTCAGATAAATCAAAGCAGTGCTATAGTTCCACCACGTCATCAGGAACACCTAGTAGTACAGTGTGGCACAGTATGAAACACTAAATGCAGAAACAGTTTTTTTTTTAAATTCACATACAATTATACTGCAGTCTACTCTTATTTTGTAGTACTTTGAATTCCTCCACTTTCTCAAATATTCAGCATTATTATTTCAGGTAATGTTATTGTACATTTGATAAACTAGTCTGTTCCCAGGAGTATCAGCCAAAGGTGAAATTACCTCACTACTGCTCTTTTTTTCCTGTAGCTCAGGGGCATTCATATCTTGTCATGTCTATACTGTCCAATAGCTGTAAGTACATTATATTATTGACAGGTCTCCTTTCTAGGCTCATGATCTGGGTTGTGTGTTTCTACTGCCTGAGAAGTAGTTTTAGTTGGGCAGGCCAGCTGTTGTGCCTCAGTAAGGATAGAGGATGGGATTCTTGTATTCTTTCTAGGACCCACTGGGACTCTTGCTTTTCTTTTAGCTGTTTTATCCTGCACCGAAGTTGCTGGTACATTGGCAACTCTAGGGATCATGGGTAATAAGTTAGGCATCTGTCTTCTGCTTAGCTTAGCTTGCAAAAATACCAGAACAAAATCAGCTCTGTCAAATCAAAATTTCTTGTCTTTCTACTCTATCAGAGCAGGAGGTGGGGTAACAGATAACAGGGACAATAAACTTCTTGAAGTAGAGACTTTCCAAAATGTGCAAATGTATCTCACTGAATCATTACCTCCCCAGAACAATCTCAGAAAAGACACAAATTCCATCTTTGCAATGTGACCTCCATTTCTTCTGTAGCATGGCCTAGGACAGACACTGTATTTGCATAGTTTAAATGTTTGAATGTGATCTGTATGAGTAGTCTGTTTGGTGGTGGGGTGGCTTATGTTACCAATGTACCTTTTCAATAGTGATTGAATGGGGGGTGGGTCCAGTGCTTTGGGCAAATTGTTGTCATGAAAATTTACAGGCTTATCTTCCTAAGTTGCCTTTTTTAATCCCATTAGGAGTGCGACACTTCTTTTTTGCCTGTTCTTGAGGACATTTACATTTTGATGTAGGTACCTTATGGAAGCACGGTGCTCCCTAAAGATGTATGTACCACTAATGACAACTCTAAATACGTGGCCTAGGCCGATAAGTAAATAGTGTGGGAAGAAATAGCCAGGGAATTGTTATGGCTAGGCTTGTATAGGCCCTAGGGCCGATAGCCTAGTACCAACCTATGAACCTATAAGATTGAATGTACACTGAATTTTGATTCACAAAGCATTTAAGTTTAGATGTATATAGGAACTTTTTAGTAAACAAAGATTTAATTAGAAATGCTATGTTGAATAATTTATTGCTCATATCTTTAGAGTTTCTTTACATTCCGGGCTGCCCAACAGGATTGCCTTGTCAATTCACCAGTTGTGTTGCAGTATCTACCTTTACTTACACATTCCAAGTTATAAAGGTAAATATTGGTTCACTAACTAGTGGTTATTGTTTGCAGGATACTGATTAATACTGTCATCAGTTTTGCAGAAACTATTTTATAATTAAGGTTTACTCATCCCAAGCACAATTTTAATAATCAAACTGCCATTTCTAGCCCTGCTGGCTCCAGCCCCACTGTATTCACTTGTGTAAGTACTTAAACCTGTTGTAATCTGCTTTGCTAGGTTTCATTATATTTTCAAAAATTAAACCATTACTTTAAAACCTTGTATGAAATGTATAGGTAGAGGTTTTATGGATATAGTACATTTAACCATTCTGCTTTTATTTCTTTGTAACAGAATATGTCTACTGTCTGTGTTTTATTTTTGTGGTTTGGGTTTTGTATCACAGTAGGAACATCTGCAGTATCATAGTAAAATTTCTGGATTTATAGTGAAATAAATGAACTTAAACTTTTAGCAGCCTTGTCCATTGAACAAATAAAGGCTTGTAAGTCCTTGCACTGCAGACATACTAGATGCTCTGTTTTAAGGATCTTTAAGAAAGAATCCATATGACTGCTGATCACCAGTTCATAACCTGCGCTTGCTCTGTAAGTGCTGTAAGAGTTAACATGAGTAGGCCCTGCTGTGTTCATAAATGAAAAGCCCTCAATGCAGTACTTTGACTGTTAAGTGAGTTGACCCCCACCACACCCCCCGACTGAGAATTCAGAAAACTGGAGAGTTATACTGACATTATTCTAGTTAAGCTCTGCTTCACAATTTCTCATTTCTTTATACAAAATAAGTAATATATACAACATAACTTTTTACTACAAGTATTATGACATTTTACTGTCCCACACTGTTTTTTCCCCTGATCATGCAGTCTGGATGGCAAGGACATATTCTGGGCCAGAAGAACTCACTTCTGCTTTTATCTCAGTTAAGACACCATACATACTTGTAACTACGGTTACAAGATCTAGTATCCATTGTTGGGGTTCTTGGAGAATATGTTTCATCTCTATGGACCAGCATTCTGCTGACTGGTGTACACATTATTAATGACCAGTTTAAGATTTTGGACTGCATTTTGTATATATCAGCTGATGGAAGGACTGCATTTGGGCTGTGGCCTGGAATGCCATAGTGTGACCACATAAGGTGACCTGGGCTCACTGCCGTACCACCTGGCTTCATCTGCTGCATAAAAACTCCCTTAGCCTTGTCTGAGATATTTAATCAGTAAAATCCTGCTTTTGAATGGAGATGGTAAGTGGTCCAGGTCCTCTAAAAATCTTGAGTTTTGAAGCTTTGAATTATGAGATACAGAGAGTTTGAATTCAGCTCTCCTCACTGCCTACCTGATATACATTTTCTCCCAATTCTTCCAGTGATCAAAGTCTTTTGTTATAAAACTAATATCACTGTTTGAAGTTTGCAGTTTTAAAAAGTCACAGTCTGTCATGAGTTTGTCCACTTACTCACCTGCATGCATTTACAAGAAAATGAAATATTTTTGGCATAATGAGCTATATTTTAAATATTGTGGTTCAATTTGTGCTGCAGGATGCCATTGCATTATTAAAGTGCTTTTAATATTCTAGCCAGTCTAGTTATGGTTTATTCTTAACCTACTCTTGCATTTGTGAGCTCACATTTCTAGAAACAAACTCAAAAATCAGACTCTATACCGTTTGTTCATACAGATATTAACAATGCATAATTATTACTGCTAATGCAATTCATACTTTATTTTTTTTTTTAACTGGAACACAGTTATTTGACTGCAATATATAGTTCATTACTTGACAATTAAAACCAAAATAAATGATTGAGAAATAAACTGTTCTACTAAATACTGCTTTCTTTGCTTCTACTACAGATGATTGACTGTTAAGTCACTAGAAGTTGAAGTGCTGATCAAAAATAGTTAAGGAACATCTCATAACACCAAGTGACACAAAGCTAAAATATTTTTTGCTTGCACTTCAGAATAGAGGTTTTCAACGAGCATATTATTATTATGTAAATATACTAACTTCGTGGCTATATAACTATGGGGAAATATGCACACCTTGAAAAGCAAACACAGCTCAATGCAGGATGCAGGTACTGCTATATCAGCATCTATATTAAAGCAAGTGCATCTGTGGAAGTGAAGATTTTGAGAGACTGAATTGAGGACTTATTATTTCACAAAACATATATTGATCAATTGTATAAAAACTGCCTTCACTGCCAAAAACAGCTACACAAATCCTCTGCTGCCAATAAATGACAAGGACTGAGTAGCCATATTTTTCTTAGAAAGAATACTATCAAATCTTACGTGTTTCCTGCCTCTAATGTGTCCATCAAAGCATGGAGAAGTAATGTAATGCATACAATGCTGTAGTATTCTTTGGAGTGACTAACCCTAAATCCAATCTGCTCTGAAACTTTCAAACCAACCATTTTAATCTGTACAGTACTGCCATTAGCTTTGTTGGGAACACCTGTACTCACAAGCATCTACCCTGTTTAGGTGGTAAAGTAAATTCATCTGAGCCTCTGGGTCATGGAATAAGTCATTTGCTGACCTCCTTTGTAGTGTGAGCTGCTGCTGTTACCTTTGCAGATGAGGCACACTGCTTGTTATGGCAGCTGTCCAAATTCCTTTCCTGAAAAGAAATCAGCGAGTGGGACCAGCTAGTAAAACGCTTACTTGTTCTGTTACACAACACATGACATTGCTGATGCACTGACATTTGTTGGTGAGTGTGGCAATAATGTTAGTGGTGAGGAGATTCTGTTGTATAGAAAGTATTCATTGTCCAAATGCAAGCTGCACCTTACAGATGCTTGGTAAGGCAATAAGCACTTTTTATTTTTTTACTGTTGGCACTTAAGACACAAGCAAGTCTAAATGCTGTAGCAATAAGACTGCTGTGCTGACTGATGTCAGTGCAGCTTTAGGTAAAACATCAAAGTGACCTTCAGCTATCTGTGCAGACAATTCCAGTGATGCCCAAGGAAAACTTTCCTTTCTCATGAAACTGACCATTAGCTCTGCAGGGCAGGAAGGATTGGATACACAG
>NC_056746.1:1077409885-1077522385 GCF_019279795.1 Protopterus annectens | reverse complement strand
GCTGCTTGTGTAGCCTGCACATAAACATTTTCTGAAATGAGTTATTCACGGATCGCAAGGAGCTTTGTTTATTCAGCTTGCTGTGATGTTTTCCTTGGATGTTCAGTTTGTAAATACAGATGTAGGCCACAAAGTGTTATTGTGTTTATTTAGTATAACACAATCTCTATTCTGTCTCAGTTGTACTCACTGAGCTGAAAAGGGAAAAGTCATGGCTTGTGACTCACTTGCTCCTGAAGCAGTTGTTTCAATTAATCCTTTAAGCTGGCCACTTTGAATTTTTATTTTCATTCACTTTACGGACTCATGTGACCTCTGTCAGCTTCACTGGATAGTCTAGCTCTGTGAACTGTACCAAAACGTCATCCTTTTTTAGTAGGATCTCTTGTACGGTGTATGGTAATTCCTGCAAGAGCTCATTCTATTCCAGTTGCCATGAGGTATTTATTTTACAATCTGGGCATGCTAAGTACAGCTGAGTCCAGTGACATCACCACAGTCAAACAACTATTGCTTGATTTTAGGAAAAACAGAAAATATTAATTCTGTCATAAGTACTGTGTATTAGTCTACTCCATATGCACTTTATAAATCTTTCCTTGTCTGCAGCAACACTGGGCAAATTTAACATAAAAGTTATGTAAAACAAATCCACAGGTATAGCTGGAATATTTTTAAAATGCAACCAGCCAGCTAGCAGCTGGCATACAAAGATTTCAGTTCAAAAGGCAATTGGCATCACCCCCCCCCCCAAAAAAAAAACAGTGCATTTACAAATCTACAGCCTATAGTAGAATTGCACTATTTTTGCAAGTGTACAGAGCAAAAGACACAGTACAAGCAATGTACTAACAATTTGTTGCGTATGTTCACCTAGCAGTAGTAATACAGGTTTACCACCTTTAAGTTATTTATTTTAGTTTTCATTTGTTAACCATGCAAGCAAACAGGTCTAGGAATCTTTTTTAGCCAGACCTGAGCCAGAAAGACAAGCATAGCACAACCTTGAACCACTGAGCAAACATAATAAGCACATATTTGTTTCACTGAGCACACATAATACATGCTTCATAAAACTAATAAAGTACACCCTGAGAGCACATTAAAATTCATATCACACATCTAGTGAGTTTGATCTAACTGAATACTCCTAACACAGCACAAATTATCTATACTCCACAAGCTTGAAATATGAATTAGATATCACAGCAATCATGATCTTTCCTAGTTATTAGCCCATGACAAAGAAAGATAAATGCATCAGTGATAACCCAACTCTGTAATACAGAGATATACAGCCCTGACTGTGTCCCAGTGGATCCAAGTTCAGGTAGCAGCTCAGGCAATGGAAGAGTTGGGCAAAAAGTATGGGAAATGAGTAGCGTGCAGCTCACTAATGTTTAGAGGCGGGATTAGTGGTTTTCTGGTAAACAAGTATTCTTGTGCAAGTGTGACTTGCACATTAGACATGAGCTGATATTGGGAGGGTGAGAGCCAGTGATGGTAGCTCTTTGGACATTTGTATTGGAGCACATTTGAGCATCCTAGGAGGACATAAATAACCCATGCATTGATGAAGGACCCTCATTATTCACCAAGGGTATAATTCTGGGTTAAATAGTATGTGGGCTTCCTCAAGTGTTCTAGTTTCCTCCCACATTCCAAAGACATGCTGCAGGTGGTTTGGCCACTCTAAATTGACCCTAGATGTGAGTGTGTGCATGTGTGTGCCTTTTGTGGAAGGTTGGGCACCAGGCTGACAACTCGATACCATAAAACTCCACTGCCAAGCTTACTGTGGACCATTATTTTGCTGAGGCAACCCCTAATGGGAAAGCTGAAATGAGAAGAAGTGCTGTCATTTCTATCATTGATGGGTAGCTGCAGGGGGGGGCGGGTATAGTGATACTTCTCTGTCCTAGGGAAATTTAGGGATACCCTGAAATGCAAACAACCCCGGGGAGGGGTGCCATGCCTGGTTTTCATCCTGTTGGTATGAAAACATCCTCCAACAGCAGCTGCATAGATAAAAGAACACCAGCAGGAGCACAGACTCTCTCTCAGTGCTGTATAGATGATGGTTCTCTATGGTAGATTGTCACTCAGCACTCAGGTGTAGGAAGGAAACTTCTGTGTCTGAGAATGACTTTGCTTGACCTATGCAAGAAGAGTTTGATGGGTGGCATACAGAGAGAGAGAGAGAGAGAGAGAGAGAGAAAGCATATAGAGGAAAAATATATATATTAAATGCAGTAGACTCCCTCTTATCTGGCCTCTCTTTAACCAGCCATCAAATTTCTGCCATAGCCCTAGGAAAAGACAACAGAAAAGAAAAACACTTCTGCCTCCTCTGGGCTAAATAATAACAGACATTTGAGTTTTAGACTTCATATTCATTAGAAAAATACATACTAACACAAATCCTGTTATTCAAGCTGATTTATAACCTATAAATGCTATTTTGTATACTTTTTCTGATTAACCGGCCATTCATTTATCCAGTCTAAGGTCTGGTCCCAGCGAAACCAGATAAGAGGGAGTCTACTGCAGATATGGTGTTATTCAAATTGTTGACAACTTGTATCTTTGACAAATTTGTAAGGTTGTAAAAATGAATAACAGCACAAATGTGTGAACCACATTTACTTAAATTCAGGTTTTACTTAAAAGAGTGCAGGAAAATGAATGTTTGACTGCAAAGATGGTGGTTGTGAAAATGTGCAAAATCAAATTATAGCTGGTACTGTGTATGTGTGAGTGTTCATGGGTTAAGTTACAATTAGGGTTAGGTAAGGGGATGCATTTAGTGTTGTGTCTGCTTAGTGTTCTGTGTGTTCTGTGTCCTATTGTCTTGCTAGTGGTGTTGTTAGGGAAAGTGTTTTAGTAACATAATGTATATGGTTAGGGACTTGGGAAGGGTGAGGGACATGATCAGCACACATGAGTAAAGGGGTGTGGGGTGGGGGCTGCTTCTCTTTACTCATGTGTGCTCACCCTAACCCTCACCCTACCTTTGCCCTTAGCACTAATCCCACATATTACATTATTAAAAACTCTTTCCCTAACAATACCAGTATTCAAATTATGCATAATCTGGGTTTCATAGCTGGGGTTTACTGACAGTAGAAGAGAAATTGTCAATGCTTTGTGATTCACAGATTTGTGTAGCCACTCATTTTTTTGCCTTATTTGTGTGTTGCCCATTTGTGTTGTCCATCACTGATGATATAATTATTTTCATGCACACACACACACACACACACACACACATATATATATATATATATATATATATATATATATATATAT
This sequence comes from Protopterus annectens, assembly GCF_019279795.1. Taxonomy (NCBI): domain Eukaryota; kingdom Metazoa; phylum Chordata; order Ceratodontiformes; family Protopteridae; genus Protopterus; species Protopterus annectens. The sequence continues at coordinate 1,077,519,076 of NC_056746.1, read as the reverse complement.
ATATATATATATATATATATATATATATATCATTCTTAATGTAACTGCACCTGAAGCAATTGGAAATTGGAGAACTGTTTGTGAGGCTGACATCAGTTTTCCTTCTGTGAGCACTGTTGCTGAGCGTACAACCATTGGTATGACAAAGAGCAGATTTAGCAGGTGATATTGCTATTGGAGGAGTGAAGTTAACGCAATACTGCTGCAGTGATAGAAAGTATTCAGAGTGCATGAAGGCCAGGAAGTATACTCACTGTATTACAGGAGTAGCTGGAAGTTTACGTAAATAGCCAGAATGAGAAGGGCTGCTTCTCTGACATGAGTTGGGAGTTTGATTCTTATATAAGAAATGTATCAAATTAGTAATGAGTGGTAGAAATGCAAAAACTTAGGAAATCAGAAAAGTACTTATGAGTCCTAAAGTCCACTTCAAATAGTTACAGTATTATATACAACTATTTACATATGTACATATATCTGCGGTGGTGGTGCTGCAGTAGCATTGTTGCCTCACAGTAAGACGCTGTCCGGTTCGATTCTCAGCTAGAGCGTCTTCTGCGTGGAGACATGCGTGAATGGGTGTACCTTCGCTGAAGGTTGTGCATCAGGGCTGGCAACTCAGCATGTAAGAATCAACTGCCAATCATTAGCAGACCGGAGTTCTGCTGTGGCGACCCCTAACCGGGAAAAAGCCGAAAGACACAACATTTACATATGTATATATATATACAAGATATGAATACAGAATGCTGAAGAGAGAGTTTCTTTGGAGTATATGCTTATAGATGAGAATACATTCATTTTAAATAAAGGCATTGGAAAATAAATTGCTTTTAAAAGTATTTCAAGCAACCCTTGAAAAAATTAAAAACATCAAGAGAAAAGTATCATATCCATGCACACTGGATATTGACTAAAGTGCAAGAAACTTTTACAGCAATGAACATTTGCAGCTCATTTTTAGATATAAAATCATTCATATCAGTGGCAAGAAAATCATTACTTTTCTGAATCAAGAGGTGCCTTACATGTAAAAACGTAATGCATGAGACAGCTTTTCCTAAAATGGTCTTGGAGAGATTCATGAGTTGTAAAATGTTTCATCTGGGAGGGCAAAGAAGGTGTGATGCATAGTGGAACTGAGTAGGTTTCTGCAGTTTCTGGGAACATATGATTATGCTTTGTCCATTTCATTAGGCTGAGCATTTTTTTATGTATGGAATCTAAACAAGATAGTAGAACTTTCTAGAAATGGGCCTGCATTGATTTCATGGCAGAATCAGTAGAAATCACATATATCTAAAAGCTACATCAGCAAATGTTAGCTTAGTATGATGTCATTTAAATCATAGAAATAAGATTTTCATTGCCTCAGAGCAAATTTCCACAATCTGTGTTACTTTGGTACTCTGACCACCAACCACACCTGATACAATCTTTACCAGCAAGATATAACAAGAAACATTTTTTACTCATCTCATGTATAGCTAAGTACTTCCTGAGGTTATGAATTCATCATTGGTGTGGCTTTGTTTCCTGAAGGAATTGTTAAACGGCAATTTTCTTTTATTGTTGTCATGGTATATGGAGGACTACTGTTTTACCACATAAATCTCTGATATATATTTTATTGAAAGTGGTCTTATACTGCTGTTTAATCAAAATTGCAAATAATCAACAAATTAACCCGTCACCTCAGTAGTGTCAGTAACGTATGTACCAATGTCTAGTGTGACAGGATCAAACGCATTCAGTTACCAAATTCTAACATCACCAAGTAAATAGCAGACATCTGGTGGAGCAATGATTTATAGCACATCTGGGGGGGGTTAGTGTTTGGAATCTGTTTACCTCATGTAGGGAGATACAGTCACTCACTTTTTATAAAGCCACTTAAGGAAGTATGGCCTCCAAGAGAAATGAAACAGGTTTTCATAGTCTGTTCATAACCTCTTCAATTCCTGCTCCTTTCTTTTAGAAACATGTTTTGAGAAATGTTCATTTGGTTTACATGACAATAAAGAATATGGCAAAACAGTGACTGAACATTGTTTTAATTGAAAAAATAAATAATATAAGTTTTGCTTAATTCAAAAGAAGATCATACCCATTTATTGTATTCTAAACCCCAACAGGATGGAGGAGTTCAGTCTTAAAAAAGTTCCCCCTGATAATAGCTCCCAGTGTGCTAAAGTAATATTAACTAGTTTACTTAGGGCATGGAGCTTAATTTTAACTTACTTCTCATGACACCACTTGGAATCAGATCTCTGCGTAGGAGAATATGTTGGTGGGTAACAGTTGTGCAGCCAATATGGTGTATGTTAATGATTCAAACAGTTAACAACAGCATTACAGTCACTTTTTTAAAATCTCTTTCATTGATTCAACGTGTTGGCTCTGTGTATATTTTTTCTCTCTTTGTATTATTAACTATAATAGAAGTTCACATTTGGATTGCAAATATAAATAATAAAACATTCAGTATTCTGCCATAATACAAAATGATTAAGAACTGCAATGACCAAAGACTGGCCATTGACATATATTCTCCAGTAGGATGGAGGAGTTCAGTATATAGAATAGGGTACCAAGTGCAAAACGAACGTGACCTCAACTTAACATGGAACATCATTAAGTCCTACAGTTCCTGTCTACTTTCAAAACCTCTGTAAACAATTGACCATCTGTGCTGCGCACACCCTAAGACTGTAAATTTCTCCTGCAGTATTAATAGCTGTACTCATCAGTGTATTAACAGAGCTTTCCTGTGTGTAAGTCAGTCTCCATGACAACATATTTGTAATTTAGTCTTGTTTCTTCCTCAGTCAAAAAGATAAACAGATGATGTTCATGGCTGCCAGTCTGTCAGCCTTCAAAATACTTGTAATATTTACTTATGGTGAAAAAGGTACCTGCTGACAGCTGTAGCTCTGAATAGCAGTTCACTTGGCAAACGATCAGTAGCTTTCACTTTTAACTTCTTAAATGTTGGGAGGAGACACAGGAAGTTCAGTGCCTTATGGACAGCAAATATTTTCAACAGTATTACCTAGATCCCGTAATGAAAAGACCAATGTTTTTATTTATACAGACTAGATCACCTTTGAAGTGGATGTAGAAATTTAATTTGGCTCTTTTCAGACTTATTCTGTATATGTAATAAATTTTGTCATGTCAAATTTGTTAATAAATGTGTTTTATTTGGCTAAAATTGTTTCTCATATGGCCAACATCAGAACAGTAAACGAATGGTGTCTTATACACACCCAGTCTTACCTTATCACTAAATTTTTTCATGGTGTTTATTGCTATAAGGGTGCTGTTTTGAACATATCAGCCACATGGTCACTTAAGGAGTGATTAGTAGAGTACTGTATAAAAATGGCAAAAATATAAGTCATTCAAACTGAATTCCTAAATATTTAACCAAAAATAATAAGAAACATTCCATCTCCATATGATTCAATATACTAGCAGAGATGAACATAAGAAAATAATAATAATAATAATAATGTCTGTTGCAAATAATTCACCTATGTGCAAAGAATTCAGCAGCAACCCCCTGCTTTGTCCAGAGTCATATGATTGGGTATGGCCCCTGTTCACTTCACCTTCCTACCTGTCATGTTCATCTGCCATCCTAACTGTACACCTACTTCATTTTTCTCCTCTTTGCACACATGTAGACATCTTTGCACACATGATCCATGGGACTGCTTCTTGTCAAGGATCTTCCATGGCCGGTCCTTTTGCATGCATTGTATTGAATGTGGTTGTAGTTCAAGGCTCAGCTGTGCTGATTTAGCTAATGCGTACCCACTATCACTCGCATATTAATACTTCATGTTATGTAGGCGAATGTTTTGTCGATGAAGGCAGGTTTCCAGTACAGCAGTATTCTCAGCATTCCAGGCTATCTAGCTGAAAGTGTTACAGATGCTAGGGTACATGCTAGCTAGCAGATACGCATACAGATGAGAGGGAAACAGAAAGCGAGATAGTGGCATTCAGGTTTGGTGCTTTTTAATTTATACATGGGCATCCTTTGAGCCTTCCAGTTCTGTGTGCATTGTTTAAGAAAAGAGCCAGGCTGCTTCCACTAACTAAATCACAACCCTTGTTTATTTCTTCCATTTCCTTCAATGCATCATGAAAGGCTTTCAGAACATCAGTGAAAAGTGAGAGTGTATTACAGAAGCTACCAATAAAGACAACAACCCATTCTGTACATTCTGTATCCCCTTCAAGTCCATTCTTATTAACCTGGAGATATTATGTAGGTTGGAGCATGTATGCATGTATGTTCATATCTCTACATAAGTATATGTATGCAAATGGGTACAATGTATATGTGCACTTATGCCTCTTTGAACGCATGTGTTTACTGCTAACCAGTATTTAATAGATAACATCATGCATTCATTAAATATTAGTTGTTTCAGACTGTCAGTTCTGTTTTTTTTTTCATTCATTTCCATTTACTGAACATGCCAATTACTTCTGACATGAAGATTACATCATTACATTGCTAGCTGTGATGATATGAGTGACAGGGTACATACATAAGAGCTGCATCCCATGAGGTCACAGAAAGTAATGATTTTTATTTAAACTTGAAAAAAGCAATTTTTTTTTAATTTTCTGTGCAGAAGTACAGTAGAGCCATTAGGATTTTTAACAGGGCAGTTATTCACTGGATGGGTGGAAAGATAAGACAGATGTTTGCACAGTTTTTAAGGAAAATAGTGAACATTGCAGACAGACCTCATGTATTTTTTCAAACTATGTTTTGCATTATTACTGCGTTTGCAAATATCCCTTTATATATACGGTGTGATGCATGTACAGTAGCTGTAAAGGACAAGTCTGTATATTTTTCATTGGGGAAAATATCAGTTTCCTTTACCAACTGCTGTTTTGCTCTTTCCATGACAGCAAGGTTTATAATACCCACTATGTGTGCAACACCTTGTTGGCCAGTTTGCTTATTCTAGTGGTACACTAATTGTAATAAATCCATGGTGTGTTAAAGATGCCCAGGGCTGTGTGAAGCAATCACTGTGTTAAATGATTTACATGTGTGTGCAACAGGTGAACAACAGGAAGTCTGCTAGCAAGAATAACAGAAGAAGGAGAAACAAGGACTGTATTGAGGTCCTCACACATTTCAACTTTGATTATCAACCTATGTCACCATTTTGTATTACAACTTTAAAGATCATGTCTACCTGATATTAAAACTAAAACCATACAGTAATTACTATTATACAACACCCCCCCCCCCATTAATATTCCAAAACATGCATGCTGATTGGTCAGCATGCACGTTGTAAATTAGACTTATACTAATGGAAAAAGGTCTGGTTGCCCGGACTTTTTCCATTAGTATAAGTCTATTTTTTACAGCAACAGAGAACGCAAGATCTCCGTTGCTTTTTACACACTGTCTCGCTATGTTAAAGGAGTTTAACATAGCGAGACAGCTTTAAAAAAAAGTAACGGAGATCTTCCTTTCTCCGTTGCTTTTTTAAAGCTGTCTCGCTGTATTAAACTCCTTTAACATAGCGAGACAGTTTGTAGAAAGCAATGGAGATCTTGCTTTCTCCGTTACTTCCACCCACAGCTCTGATGTACTGCGTAAGCATATGCTTGCGCAGTACATCAGAACTGCCACAGAATACCAGACAGCTGTGGAAGGGCAGCAAGGAGGCATTATACAATGCCATTATTTAAGAAAAGTAATTATTTTTTGTCTTAAATAATGTCATTGTATAATAGCAATAACCCACTTCTGGGTGTGGGTAATGCTGGATTTACCCACGGTTGTCTTTGTTTGGCCACTCGGGCTTCAACCTCATGATCAAACTACACCAACCGTGGGTAAATTCAGCATTACCCACACCCAGGCGTGCATTATTGTTACATAATTCTATGTTTGAAAATACATTCATAGGTTCATAGGTAGATACTAGGCTATCGGCCCAAGGGCCTACGTAAGCCTAGCCAGCAAGGTTCCATAGCTTATACCACCCAACAAAGTTATTTTCCTGTGCCACTGTCCAGCAGAGACACAGAAGTGATCCCCGGGGTGAATTTCCTATTTCCCATCCACTCATCAAGATTTTTCTTGAAGAGTGCTAATGAAGAGCTTTGCTTGACATAGATGGGTAGCTTGTTGCAGAGTATAGGAAGTCTCTGGGACAGGAATCTATCCCTCCAGCATGTCCTGTTTATTGTGGTGATAAGGTTTAGGTCCCTAAAGCATGTAGCTTGGAGGGATTGGGATTTCTTTAGATGAAAATATCCATTTTTTTTCCTTTATGGACTCATGGCATGAATACTTAACTATATGCAGCATTTGACAAACAGCAGTACCTTGGCTTGCCAAATATTTTTCTTTAGTACAAGAAAATAGTGTTTCAGTTCTTCAGCCAACAGAGTCTTTTGTTAAAAATACTGTGGTAGAATAAAGAATGCAATGTGTTACAGTGACTGCAATCTAACAACACCTGTTAATAAAATACAGTTTGCTGTTAGAATGTTGATTCCTTTTTATTTCCTTATTTCTAACATACCTCTCAGCTGTACAGATTTTTGCAGAAGGTCCAGATTTTTGCCTCATATTTATGGTCTGTTTCTCATAAGAATTGTGGATTTCTGGCAAATCATTGGCAGATCATTGAGGTTTGAAGTCAGAAAATAATGACAGATATTTGAGTGTCAGACTTCATATCCTTCAGAAAATTAATGCTAATGCAAAAATCTGCTATTCTATCAATTTTCTAAGTTTGTAAGAGAAATACTTTAAAAGTGTCCCTATTTTTCTGCCTTTCCTCCCCCATTATTTATGGTTTTGTCCAGATGTCTTGCTTTAAGAGGTTGAGAGGTATGATTCCTGATACTTCAGCTAGTAATATGATATTTCACACTGTTACGTATTTTTAGAATGAGGCAAAATAATTTGTTTTCAGCTAATGACTACCTCTGTACTACTTGTCACAACACTGCAGCACAGTATAGTGCATTGAGAGTATAACACTAACAATCAAACTGTTTAAAGCACTGAATGGGAAACAGATTTCTGCAGGTGCAGGAGAGATTTCAAAGAAAACATTTAAAGGCACCCAGCAAATAATGTTTAGGTGAGCTCTCCACAGAGCAATTAAATCATGGAAGATTGAGTTTTGTGGCTTAACTGCTTATGTTCAACCCCATACATTTTGAGCTCACCAGAATTATTGCCTTCAGAAAGGTAAATGTAAAAATAAGGAAGTAAGTTAGATGAGAGTTACGGGGGTGAATGGGCAACAATCGTGTCTCATGCTGCATGCATATATATATATATATATGTGTATATATATATATATATATATATATATATATATATATATATATATACATATTTAGTTAAAGTGAGATATGCATTTGAGGGACTGCAGAATGTATGCGTGTAACACCATATTCAGTCCTGAAGAGTAAGGCTGAAGTTGTTCCATGCTGTTGTGTGTGCTTCATCAGAAGGTAACCGAAGGATGAGAATAGTAAGTAATATCAAGAGGTTCTCCAAGGTAGTTGAAAACATTGTCCTAATAAACAGAGTTATCAAATGATAACAAGTTATATCAAGATATACTCTGAGGTACTGGAAGACACTGACCTGTTTGTGTTATCAGACAACAAAAATAAGTTATACCAAGATGTTCACTCTTGTAGCTGAAATCACTGACCAGATAAATACTGCTGTCAGCTATTAATAATAAGTAACATCTAAGCAGTTGAAGACACTGATTTGTTGAACAACATAATTGTGTGATGTTGTAATATATTACTTAAATCTTTATTGTCTGTATGGCTTCAGCATGGTAAAAGAAAGTTGCTTCTCCTGGCATTAATAAGAAGGTACTATGCAGGACTGAGGTGCAGATATTGATGCTGGAGATCCCTGGACAGCTGGTTGTGGTATAAACTCACAAAGATTACTTGGCTGTGACAAAAGTTTTACAACCTTATTGATGAAGAGTGTGATGATTTTATGGGATGCCGATGATTCAAGTGCAAGATGAAAATACAAAATACCACAGTTCAGTTTATCTAACAGTCTAGGATTCATTAGCTAGTTGCAAAAACTAAACTTGCAGCTAAATAAATTATAATTGCTTGTGTGTGTTGTCTGTTTTAAAGTATATGTTAACATGATACAGCCCATAATTCCAGAGAAAAGAAATCATCAGAATGTTAAAAGAGATTAAATCCACAAGTTTATTTGTATTAACAAACCTAAAAAGCAGTAAATTTTCTTATCTCTAAAGTTGCTCAAGTGGCATAGAGGGATAAAGCCTTGACTGTTACCCAGCCGACTCAGGTTTGATTAGTATCTCAGGCAACTAATGGACCAGCAGGGAGGGTTGGGTGTTCCCATATCTGGGAGATTGGGTAATCCAGTGGGAATCTCCTGCAGTGATCCCTGGCAGAGACTGGGGATGGTGCCAGTGGGGGTCTATATCACATAGTCGAAGTCTTATAACTTCAAACATGTAATGTTTGAACCATTATGCTTGAAGTTACAAAACTTTGACTATGGATTAAAAAAAAAAAACATCGGAAAACAAAATAAGCTATTTTAAGCAAGGGGGAAAGCCCCCCTGCACCACCCACACCCCCCGCTACTTAAATATACCAACTCCGAGATCTCACCCCATTAAACAAAATTGAAACCTCCACTTATGGAGATTTCCATTGAAACACTCAAACTTTTACAAATTTGAACTTATGGTCTCGATTATATGAGGTTCGAACTTGTAAAAGTTTGACTATGTGATAGGAACCCTGCCAGTGGAGGCATGGTTTAAAAGGAGAATCAGGGCGGGGACATGGCTGAGCTGTTCTGGTGGTGGGATGAAATGCTGCACACCCCCATTGCACTCCTGCCCCTTAGCTATCATCAGTGGCATCACTGGTTCTGCATGACTTGGAGGAACAAGGTAAGTAATATAAGGAAAAAAATCCAGCTCAGAGAAGGACAGTTTGATCCCCAATATGCCCTTAGGCTCCTTGCTGGCCCCCAGCTACAAATTCAGGCATTGGACTGGGGGTGACTGGAGAGCTGGTAGACCCAGCAAAGAATGTAGTGCACTGGTATAGCTGTTAGAGTGATAGAAGGAAAGAAAAAGAATAAAGACAAGTTTTATTATCTCTGTTGCATTAAGTATATCAGGAAGATTTGCAATTTTTCCTCTTGTGGTTTTGTGATGAAACAAAGCTATTTTGTTGAGTTGTTTTACATTTCAGTCAATGCCACCTCCTAGAAGCATATTTTGGGTAAAAGAGCACATCCAAGCATCAAACTCTACCTCTGGGATGATCTTCTACTTATTCTGGTGGAGTCTTATGCTTTATATATTACTATGCTGTTTACCATTAAGGTCTGGGTTCACTCAAGTAGCAAGTATCCAGACGTACATGCCATGACAGACAAGTGTTACAGAAGGTTTATCTGACAGGAACTGAAAAAGCAGGAGCAGTAATTGAGTGTTGTACAATGGTTTTATATCAGAAAAGAAATACATACTAATGTGGTCATAGATAAATGATATGTGGTCTTACCCTCCCTTCTATCCAGACATATACATTCATTATTCTTCCTTGATTTAGCTAACTTTGCTCCTATACCTTAACCATTCAGTGTGCTTAACATGTAACCAATGTTCATGAAGATGCCAAGTTTTTTTAATTTTTGTGCAGAGTTAACTCTAAAGAACAGTATGTTATGAATCACTTTTTTCAGAAATGTTAGAATATTGCATTAATGCTCTCTGTATTAATTTCCTTAATTAAATATGAATTAAAACATTTGACAGCAATACATTTTTGCCTAACAAATGTGAAACTCTAAAGGATCTACTTTTTTAACTTGAACACAAAATGCTTGAGTTGCACAAGTTTCTGCCAGCTGCTCAACTCATTATATACTACTGATCACAGAAAGTTTAAAAAAGTAAATTTTACAAGGGAGCAAACCACCTTGTACTCCCAGGTTATAAATATCCTGATTCCGAGTTCACACAAATTTGGAGAATATATATTTACAGATGGATCTATTTTTTTATCTATTTTCTTTGATGGATCTATTTTAGAAGGAAGGGTTAAACACTCTGTGGTCATCCCATGCCCAACAGACTCACCCAGCAAAATACCTTGTGAAAGAGTATAAATCTACTTAAGTTACCTGCAGCTCCAAAAACAAACTAAAAAGCACAGCTTTCTAAACTGTAGGTGTCCCTTCTATTGCAATTTATCTGCACTCCGAATCTGTTTTTAAAACTATCTGCTTTTATAAAAGTAAACTGCTCCTTATTTAAAGTTTTACTACAGGGCAGATGAGCATACACACAGGTTAGTTTTTCTGGCTGTAGTAACTTACTTTGGCCACCAGGCGACAACACAATGCCAGCAGTCTACCACATTCTTTGCTGTTTTAACTAATAGAACCAATAACTTTTAGTTTAATGCTTTAACTCTCAATAGTTCTAGTATATTTTTGGTTTAATGTTGTCAGCCACACTCTAGAGTGTTTAACCCCAGTACATCTTCTGTTTCCTTTGTCTCCTGTTTTTAATCTTATATCTGCAACATTTCCATCTCTGGCTTGCTCTCATTCCCTTTTCAGCTTTGATTTCACAGTTGTTTCCTTTTTAATTGTTTCAGTGTTGTTTCACACTGCTGACCTGACCCTGTCAGTACTGGTTCCAACCAGCTAGGCCACTGTGATATCCATCTCCAGTCTTTATTCCACCCTCTCCCCAGTTTCTTTCACTTTCTTTTCTTTCCAACCCTTCCCCCAGACTCTTAAACTTTGCTTTCCTTCCTGTGGTGTCATCTTTTACCTGTCTGAACCACTCTAATCCTTTCCCTATACCACTGCTAGAATACTTTTTACCCCTTGCATACTTTTGTCTGGAGTTACCTTACACTACACTGATTATTTTTCACTGCTGACCTTGATTCTTCCTTTCCTTGGTTCTACCCACTCCGTTCGCCCTATGGGCTCACTCCACTCCCCTACCCTACCCCAATAATCCACCCACCCTGATACCCCTACAATTATACTTAGCTAGTCACTCCCACCACTTCCACCATCCAATCCAAACTACCCATCATACCCCCAAAATCTCCTCCCACAATTCACCCACTATAGTAAGCCTACCTTTCAGAGTTTACTGCCAAACACAACTTATCCTGATAAACTACTAAACAATTAACCTAAACCATAATCTCTTACTTTAACTAACTTCACAACTTAGCTCACCCCCTACTCTAATAAACAACATCATGACCCTCAAATCTCTAACAATACTTACTCAAATAATACTTCTAATTACCTTAACTTAACTAAATTATATCACCCAGCCTACTAATGCAAACCACCCCCCATTTCACACCACTACCCCATCCCCTACAAGGTACACATCTACTGTTACTCATATATCTCCCAGTCTCTACCCCCTCAACACCAGCATGCTCTTCCCCTATAGACTTACCTAACTCTAAAAACACTGTTCCCAATTACACTAGCCTAATGTCCACAGACCTCTCTACCTGTATACTATACCCCAAACAAACCAAATTCCTCATCCATCATCTTATCTCTATCCTCCTTTCCGGGGACATCCACCCAGACCCAGGCCCCTCTACCACACTGCATCTAACCCCCCAAGCAACAGGCAAACCCCTCAACTTCTCAGCTTTAAATGCTCAGAGCATATGTAACAAAATTCCAAATCTTCATGCCTGGCTTCTGCATAACCAGCCCGATATTCTCTCCATCTCAGAAACCTGGCTTAAGCCCCACATAAAAGATTCTGAAATAACTCCTCCCAACTACCGCATGTTAAGGAATGACAGAACATAAAACAAGGGTGGTGGTGTAGCACTCCTTTACTCAGCATCCCTCTTAGTCGCCTCCTATACCAAACCCTTTCCCAAATTTGGCAAGGCATAAATAATACCAGCCCTACTCCACCTAAAGAAGCATAAACTCATATTTGTTCTCTCCATCTATATACCCCTGGTGACAATATCTCATCCCTTGAAGATATTCTCTCCTGGGTCTCTACCAACATTACTCATGAAACCATAATCCTAGGGAACATGAACATAAACTGGGCCACAATCCAATCTCCCGCTAACTTACTCAGCATTAACTTATATAACTTTACACAACTAATCAATCCCACTACAAGGCCTTCAAAGAACTCCATCACTGGAACTACAATAGAATGAATTCTAGTATCCCATCCTCACTGTATCTCTGATATTGGTATTCTCTCAGACCCACTAGTTGACCATTTCCCCACTTTTGCCCACCGTCTCCCCTCTTCTATACAACTAACTCACACCTCTATTTCCACTCATTGCCTAAAAAACTTCAATGCTGAAACCTTCTCAAATGCACTAAAAAGCACAAACTGGAATCCATTCAAAACTCTTTCCCTAGATAATGCTCTATCCTACTTTAACTCTACTTTCACAAACCTGCTCAACTCCTTAGCCCCTCTAAAAACAAAGCATATAAAAAGTAACCCTGTACCCTGGTTAACCAAAAACACCTTAGCTACTATGCAACTCTGTGACAAAGCCTGGACACGTTATCATAAAAATACAACCACTTTCACCCTGAACAAATATAAAACACTATGAAATAAAGTCAAAAAATGTATTACCTTAGACAGCAAAGCCTGCTTCTCCACTCTCCAAACCAACCACACTACTAGCCCCAAACTATTTTGGAAAGGAATCTCATCTCTCCTCAACCCAAGAAAAAAAGAAAGCCCTTGCCCCAACCAAGATGCCTCTGATATTAACTTGGCCACCCAATTTAATTCTTTCTTCATAGAGTCCATAAGCAAGCTAATATCATCCTTCACCAACACCTCCACAACCCCTCCTCAACATACTCCCATCCTTTCCTCCCCTAGCATCCCTTGCCTCCAATCTCAACCTTTCTCTATCAGTCCCATCTTTATATCCTCCATAAAAAAACTTCTAAAATTAAAACCTGGTTCCAATGCCCCTGATGAAATTCCCTCCTACTTCCTAAAAGTAGCCACAGAAGCCATTGCTCTCCCTATCAGCATACTAATTAATTGGTCTATCTCAGAAAGCCAGGTCCCCCAGCTCTGAAAGAAGGCCTTTATTATTCCTTTCCATAAAGGTGATAATAATAATGACATCTCAAACTTTCACCCTATCGCCATCCTATCCCCTATTTCTAAGCTACTTGAAAAGTGTGTACACTAATAACTCTTTCTCTTCCTCACCAATAATCAGCTTCTTACCCTCACACAACATGGCTTTAGACCAGGTCATAGTACCTCCACTGCCCTCCTCTCCTTCCTAGAAACAATCAACAAAGCCCGTGACTCTGGCCACTTTGTATCCATTCTTTTGCTCGACCTCTCTAAGGCATTTCACACTATTTCCCATAACCTCCTTCTTACCAAACTCTCTAAACTTAGCCTATCCCCTTCCGCTACCCAGTGGTTCTCAAGCTATCTCACAAACAGGCAATAAGCAGTTAAATGGAAAAAAGCTACCTCACCCTTCCTTAATACATCCACAGGCATCTCCCAAGGTTCCATTCTAGGCCACCTACTATTCAACATATTCATAAATGATTTCTTCCAAGCCATTCCTAACTCCAGTCTCATCCAATATGTCAGTGATTCTACTATAATCTGTTCCTCCCCTTCCATCACAACTCTAAACAATCTAACAAAAGCCACCTTCTCTTCCACTGAACAGTGGATGCTCAACGGCCATCTAGCCCTTAATGCAACTAAAACAAAACGTATGTATTCAATGCATCCAAAACCTCTTTCCTTGACAAACAATCCTTCATAATTACCAGAAATAATAATACCCCCAGAATTAGTCTCTGACACAAAATTACTAGGAATTATCATGACAATCAGCTAAAATTTGATAAGCATCTACAAGCAAATATAAAAAAAAACATTAAAAAATTAGGTATGCTTTACTGCCACAGTCGCTTTATCTCTCCCACCACCAGAATTACATTAGCTAATACATACCTCATCCCATCCCTTTTATATGGTGCAGCTATCCTAACCAGCCTACAATCTTCCTTCAAAACAAATCTCTCATCTTGTTATAACAAAATATCCAAATTTGCGGCAGGTCATAGAGCCTCTTCTCACCACTGTAATTCCCTTCACCAACTAAGTTGGCTAGAATTACCAAACTTCCTCACATATCCCCAGCTCATCCAAGCACACAAACTCATTCATAATCCGTCTCTCTGCCCCTCCCTAGCAAATACCTTTGAAATGCATAAACCAGATATACTCCTAAGATCCAGTTCCCAAAACCTAATTAAATTGCATAAACCAACACATCCTGCTGGGAATCAATTGATGTCCTCTCTTGCACGCCTCTGGAACTCTCTCCCCTCTCCCATCCACACTACCAGCAGTCTCTCCTTGTTTAAAACCTCACTGCACTCGCACCTTACTTCACAATGGAAATGCTCTTGCTCTCATCCAACCTAATTCTACCACACTTTCTTCCTAACTTTCCAAACTTTGTTGCTTGTCACTACCTTCTAAAGTTTTACATCCTTACCTCATTGTAATTCCCCCCAAAAAAACTACTACTTACTGAATTAACCTGATGTAATTTCTGTATTATGTAACATCTATTTGAATTGTGCAATATGGGTTTGTACTATACAAAATATGTATTTAACATTTAATTGAAATATATTATGGATTTGTGGTCTTTCTGTACTATGTATTTGTATTTCTCTGGAGCTTTTCTCCCCAGGACTCTCATTGAAAATGGTCTCCTTGTAGCCCAATGAACTATATTGGAAAACAAACTGCAAATAAATAAAATAAATATCTCACTTTGATGAATTCTCACAACATCAAATACTAAAATCTCAAGATGAAAATCTCAACTCACAAAACGTCGAAGCTAGACAAACCAAGAAAATATCTTTGCCCCCTGCACACCCAACACCCCCCGCTAATTTTATATATATACATACACACACATACCAACTCTGAGTTTGCACCACAGTGGACAAAGGACACACACACACATACCAACTCTGAGTTTGCACCACAGTGGAGAAAGGACACACACATACCAACTCAGAGTTTGCACCACAGTGAAGAAAGGACCAATACCCATCTCTGCTGTGCTGAGGTCTCAAACAATGTAGGTTCCTTTCACTTGCTGCCTTCGATGTTTCATGGTTTGAGTTTTTCAGCTCAATACTTCAGTATTCGATAATGTGAGTGCTCATGTAAGTTAAATGGACCCTTGCAAACAAGGTCTGTATATTTGTCTGCCTTGTACTGGAATACACAAACAAATGTTCAGATGCAAGCAAGTGAGGTGCAAACAGCTGAAAAATGAGTAACTGATAGATAATCAACTCCAAATCTAACATCTCTGATACAGTTCAAACTGTGATGTTCATAAGCTCATAATTTATAGGTTGTTACTAAGCTAACAACCATTAGGGCTCCATACAAGCCTATCCATGCACCTCAATCCATCTGTGTCCTAAGTAACATGGACATCTATATGAGGGAAGCATGTAAGTGGGGAGTTAACTAAAGATTTTTAGTGGTGGTGTTAGGATAATACTTTTCTTATGAAAGGCCTTTGTCCATAGGGAACATGGGGGCCAGACTGGGTTAAATTTATGATTTCCCACCAAATTGTCAATGTTTCATTTGAATAGGGTCAGGGATAAATTCTATTCTACATGGATGAGGAGCCTATTCCATAGTATGGACATCCTTTGGGTCTCATATCTGTCTCTCCAGCACATTCTGTTTATGTCACAAGTAAAGTTCAGATCCCTGGATCTAGTGTTTCCGGTGCTGCTTGTTTTGCACATGTGCAACACATCTAACAGGGCTGGATATGAGGAAGCCCTGTAAGCCAGGCAAAGATCCCCTCTCAGAAGCCTGTAAGAGACTGAATACAAAGAAAGAGCCTTTAGGTGATCAGTGTAGGACAGGGTACTCATGCCCTGAATTCTCCTGGTGAGAAACCTTTGTGGATGTTCCAACTGTTTGCAAATGTCTGGTTAGATATATGCCAGAGGGAGCGCTGTATTCAATGATAGGTCTGATAAGGTCCAAGTAGAGCAGTACTATAAATTCCTTGGACCTGGATGCCATGCCCTTACCTATAAGTTGGGAGACATAGAATGATTTTCTTACTGTCTTTGCTGCATGTTGACAAAAGGCCAGATTTGTGTCTACATAAGTTCCCAGCTCTCTTACTATTGACTTTTAGAGCTGTTTTATTGATGGCATAATTAACTTGGGTTGACAGTTTTCCAAAGGGCATTAGAATGCATTTTTGGACTGAGTGTTCAGCTGTGGCTTTGGCAACAGTCATTTTTCTGTGTTAAACTCTCTTGCAAGATGTTGGTGTCTTCGGGGGGGAGTCTATAATAGCTTCCAATTTACAGTAATCTACAAACTTGGTGAGCCAGAAGCCTTGAACATTAGTCTTGACTTCCAAGAAAAAGATGTCAAACAGCAGTGGGCCCAATACAGAGCCCTGGAGTACTCCACCAGTGACCAGTCTCTTGGTGGAAGCAGTCTCACCGATCCTGACTTCTTTGGTCCTGTCTGTAAACAAGCCAGCAGTCCAGAGGGTTATACAGGAATTTATGCTTAGCTCAGAGAGATTGTCAACAATACCTGAGTGGAGTATTGTATCAAATGCCTTGGGTAGCTCAAGATACACAGAATGCACTGTTTTACCATTGTCCATTCCCTTGATGACCCTCTCAAAAAAGTCTACTAGGCTAAGTAGGCATGAACTTCTCTTAACAAAGACAAACAAGGAAAAGTCTAGTGTCTGTACATTGTCAATGTCCCTGTTTATCATTTCCATGATAATTTATTGCATGGTTTTGCATATTAGGCTTGTCAGACTGATGGGTCTGTAGTTTCCTGGATCAGTTTATAGTCTACCATTATGGATGGGAATGACTGCTGCAGTCCTCCATTCACTTGGACTGTGGCCAGTTTCAAGGCTGTGGTTGGAGTACCTCAAGTGGTCCTGATAGGTTATGTTTTAGACTGTTCAGGAGGCAACCAGAGGAGACCCATGGAGGTAGCGTTCTTGGCATTAGCAATTGTTGCTGGTATGTATGAAGCTGCTTCATACAAATTCAGCAATCTAATATTCTTTTTTTATCATATATTTTTTTTAAATTTCCAAGCAAGCAGCAATAAATGGCTGCAAACCACAACCACAACCAAAGGGTGGCCTAATGGTTAAGGTGTTTGCCTTACAAACACAAGGTGCAGGGTTTGAGTCTCACAAGGGATAATTGGCTAAGCTTAAAATGTCTCGCAAGGGCAGTTAGCTTAGTACTAATCTATGAACAAAATACATTTGATAAAAAGTCCAACAAATAAATGGCAAATGTAAGACTATACAAATAGACGCGTTGAATGACAGTTTGCTGTCACAACACGTGGATCATATTTCATTGTTAATTTTTGTAAAGATCAGTTGGTTCAAAATGCTACTATGCTACTATATTAGAATCCAGTGATTTTTTACTGTTATGATGATGTGCTATTTGGATCACACATTTTCTATACTGCCTTATCCGTGTAGATGGGACAGTTTTGCAATTAAAAAAAGCAATCCATGGACTAAGAATACAGCCGAGAAAAAGTATATACTGAATGAAATAAACTTGATTTCAAAAGTATCTCTGTTTCATTTCTTTTTTAACTTCTTAATCTCCTTTTGGTATATGCATTATGAACAAATGCTGAAATGTCCTATGGCACAGCAGAGATATCATATAGAAAATAGCACTCAATCATTTAATTAGAGAATCTGGAAGAAAGCCAAAAAAAATCAGGAACAAAGGCCATAAATGAAGGGCACTTTAAAGTGTTGGTACTATTTTGCTTATAGGTGCATAGGTACTTAATAGGTAATGATCTATGAGGAACTTCAGAAGCTTAGCCATGTATCCCCATGTAAGTTTCTACTAATATTTAAGTACAATTAACCCAGAGCCCTTTGTAATATTTGTACAAATAGCCTAGGTGTATGCAGACATTTACTTGTTTCCCTACCTATGAGGGACAAGTGCTAAACTGAGGGTAAATGTTTGGTTTTGCATCCAGTCGTCCAAATTATATTTGAAGTACTTTAATTTATGTAGAGTGGAGGACAGTTCCATAGAAAAAAGTATTCTCTGTGAAACATACCTATTCCCTAACATATCCTGTTTTTGTTACATAGGACCTTGAGATCCCTTGAGCAGGTGTTCACACTACTACTGGACTTTAAATGTGTAATCGATTTGATAGGATAGGTTAAATTTAGACACTGCATGCAAGGCAGAGATCTCCTCTTAGTAGCCTCCATGATACTAAGAGAGACAAGGCTTTGAGAGCTTCTGCATAGTTTTTATGATTTCTGCCCTCGATTATTTTATTGAGAAAGCATTGTGATCATTTCAGTTGTGGCAAGTGTCTGTAAAGATACATACTAAATGGGCATGATATTCAATGACTGTCCTAATGACAGCTGAGTACAGTGTAGCAATTATATCCCCCAGATGCCATGTTTTGAGATATCCGCTGTGTAATGAAAAAGGATTTCCTTACAAAAGTGGATACATGGTCAGCAAGGGACAGTTCATTGTCAATATACATTATCAGAATCATGAATATGGAATCAGCTTATGGGGGAAAGTTGTCAATGTGATAGTTACAAGGGAGGTCATGGTTGCTGAAGGATGATATTCTACATTTCTTAGCATTTAGTTTCACTCCATTGTTTTGATACTAGCTATTTGTCTTGGAAACACCCTCCTGTATGATCTTGGTGATCTCTGGGGAACTAATGATGGCACTATGTTTACAGTCATCTGCAAACTTGGTCAGCCATAAACCTTTAGCATTTGCTTTAACCTTCAAGAAGTAAATGCTGAAGAAGTGTAGCTCAAGGACTAAAACATAGGATAAACCAGTAATGACAGGTCTTTTGGAGAAGGTAGAGTCACCCATCTAAATTTCCTGGGTTCCTTTTGTTAGTCAGTTTGCTATCTAATGAGTTACATAAGGATTCACATTTAACTAAAAGAGATTATCCATGATACCTGAATGTGGTATTATGTTGAATAACTTGGTGAGGTCTAGATATGCAATATGCAATGCACACTGATTTGTCTTATCCACTGTCTCAGTGACCTTTCAAAGAAGATGACCAACTTAAGTAGGCAGGGCCTGCCCTTGATGAACCCAGACTAGCTTGGGTTGAGAATTTGTAGGTTGCCTATGTCATTTTTTATTAATTTGATAATGTTTCTTCCCATAAATTTACAAATAAGGCTTGTCAGGTTTATGGGTCTTTAATTACCCATTTCCATTAACACCCTACCTTTGTTCAAGGGACATTGTAGATTGGCTATGTCCTCTGGTCCAAATATGTGATGCCATTTACTATTAATTATGCTCAGTACTGGAAATTATTTGGTGAGGTTTCTAAGAAATTTAAAGAAGGCTATGTGGTCATCCTTCACCTGGGTTGATAGTTTTACCTTATACCTGGCCTTGGTTAATTTGATCAGGGTTCAGAGTTCCCTATTTAGTTTCATAACAGCATTTATAGCAACTGGGGCATTAGGTTTACTTTTGCATGCACGAATTTTTTTTATCATACAGTCTGTTTATCTTGGGTTTCTACCATAAGGGTTAATTCTTAAATTTTGTGTTGTATTTACTTCCGAAGGGGACAGATGCATCTATGCAGTTCTCTGTGTATGCATAGAATTTGGTGGCAATTGTTTCCACATATGCAATGGGATCATCAGGTTTGAGTGAGATTTTCAATTTGTTCTCATCATCACCCAGTTTTTAATAGATTATCATTAGCATAATGGTCTGAATACTGACTTATTCAAAGATGCTTCCTGTTTCAGTCTTATGCCAAATGTGACAAGAGCTGTGATCTGATTTACTATGGAAGAAGTGACAATCATTAGAGAACATAGCTATCCCATAATCGCAAGGATTAAGTCTATGATTTTATTGCCACTAGTTGGGATGCAGACTTACCAGTGCAGTGAGTTTGTACTGAAGAAGTCCAGGAATTTCTGGGCATGCATGTTTGAGGCTGTATATAAGTCTTGCAATTGATGGAGGACTAGTTGAAGTCTCCTAAGAAGATAGGGTTTGGCTTAATGCATAGATGCTCCATACTTGTTAGGTAGGAGACATGGGCTGATGGGGACATCGAGGGGGTCTTTTAGTTAGCTGTGTAATAGTAAGTTGTACATAGAGGAATTCCAGGTTTTTGTATTGTTTAACAAGTCTGGAGGAGAATTTTTTTTTAAGAATATGGAGGCATCATCACCTCCAGTACCTTCATCAAATGTGATGGGCCTAAACATGTGGTAGGCAGTGAAACCCCGCACTGATGGAGAGCTGTCATTGGTCTTGAATCATTTCTCTGTGACAATGCATATATCAATGTTTTTAAGGGTAAGGAGTGTCTGTAGGGAGTGGTGTTTTTTGTTAAGTCTGCTGGAGTTGAGCAGCAATACCTTTATGTTACCTGGATTATCTTTTGTTATAGTGGAAACTTTAGAAGACTCGCATTGCCTTAAAAAGGCATTATGGGAGTAGACAAGAAGTTAGCCAGTATGGGAAAGTCTTGGAGGGTAGGTAGGTGTAGGCCATCTCTGGCAAAGCAGTTAAGACTATCTATCTCCTCCCAGGCAGATATATATTGTACTCCCTTTGAATGATACTTGAAGCTAAATCAATTGTTGAAGTCAATAATCTTTTGTTGACATTACAGCATCAAGGTTGGTGATGGTGAAATCCTATTCAATGCAAGATTCATAACTACTTCAGACACACATTCTGAAAGCTCCATCATGTCGCTCTTCATATAGTCCAGGAAAGTATGTATCAAGCCATTTATACCCACATGCACTACAACTGTGTCACATGTGTACTTGTGGTGTAGGGGCTTAAGTACATGGGTGATGTGGAGAATCCTGGCACCTGAAAGGCAACTGACCATGACTCTCTAATAAAATGAGTGGTGCATCAGTTTGTCTCACTATGGAATCAGCTATGACTAGGATGTTGAACTGTGTGGTGGTTTATCTTAAGAGCTCTAGAGTTGAGACACCAAGAGTTACAGATGCATGTTTCATGGTGGGCACTGCTTGAGTTGAGTGTTTCTGAAGTTGTTGAGGGAATTTGTTGCAATAATTGCATATGGGAGGCCTTTAAGGTTCAGGTAGATTAGTTTTAAGAGCCTCGGCATATGCGGTGTATGTGTTTGGTCTGATTTACCTTCAGTCAGTGAACTAACATGTATGTCAATATCCTGAAGGTAAACCACTCTAGGTCAAAAAATAAACCTTTGACTTCCTAGTATACATACGCTGAGGCATAACCTCAGTGTGTGCAACTTTAAAACATTGTTTTTGCAGGGGACCTGTGCCCCCCCCCCTCATACTAATTAGATATACTAACTCCAAGATCACATAATTACCAGGAAAGGGAATATTCCCCTACCTGGGGATTGTGAAATCTCACACAATTGTCAACTATCTCTATAATTGACCAAATTTGGTCGATTATACAGATGTGGACCAAACCAATGGAACCCATTTGGTCTATTGTCTGGAATCATCTTCTTCTCCATGTAAAGCAAAGTACTTCCCTTACTCTATTCAAGCATAATAGATAGGGTCTATATTATATTGTCACAAGCTGACGATACCGAATCTGTTATTGTCCGCACAACAATATCGAAAGCGAAGAATATCGGCCAGGTAAATGGAAATCTCTGTAGGGGGAGATTTCCATTTACCTCAATGTAGTGCGGTCTCAGAGTTGGCATATTTAAGTAGCGGGGGCTATGGGGGTGCAGGGCATCTTGCTTGTTGTTTTTTTGGGGGGGTTTTTTATCCTCGTTCGATATTTTATTGCATCGATCAATTAAGTTAAACATTTATTGCGTCGATGCAGTAAAATTTCGATGAGGTAATATAAATGCTCTGGATGAGTAGATGGGAAGCTGCAAGTTCATCTTTGAATTGGCACCCTTGTCACTTATAGACAGGAATAACATGTAAATGACTGCCTATTCCTGTGTTATTCTTACTAATATTGCAAAGGGCTCTGGGTTAATTGTACTTAAAAGGCCAGGGCCAGAAACTTATTTTGGGATGCATGGCTAGGCTTCTGAAGATTTTCATGGATCATTAGCCTAATAAGTAGCTATTAGCCTATGTGGAGAGCCCTATGGTTTCAATAGACTGTAGCTGACATATGCACCACTATGAAGGCATTCTCCAGCAGTGCCTATTTCCTGAAGTCCTGTGGTCTATAGATTTTACAAACATTGACATTATGTCTACCTGCTCCCCATGTCATGCAGTATATCAACAGGGAGAGCTTCCAGTCTATTAACTGTCAGATGGTATGAAATGTACAGGATAATATATACCATATGTCTGTATGCCATTCAGAAAGTGCCCAGGATTCCCACTTTACACCCTTCAGGCAGAGCTCAGGATTCCCATATCTAACACACATGCAGCATCTAGTAGCAGGTTGTGTAGGTTAACTTCCCACAAGGCAGTGAAGTTGGTAGATGTGCACATTATCAACTATCTAGTCTAGTATATGCTGTTCCCAATGATGCAGGCAACAAGCCATTCATAATGGTGTCCACTGCTGTAAGTTGCATGTTCATAGGTTCATAGGTTCATAGGTTGGTACTAGGCTATTGGCCCTAGGGCCTATGCAAGCCTAGCCATAACAATTCCCTGGATATTTCTTCCCACAATACTTACTTCTCTGGACCCTGTCTAACAGGGTGACTGACATGATCCCCGGGGTGAATTTCCTATCTCCCATCCAATCATCAAGGTTCCTTTTGAAGAGGGCCAATGAGGCGCTCTGCTTGACATGTATGGGCAGTCTATTCCAGAGTATGAGGAGTCTCTGGGTCAGGAACCTATTCTTCCAGCATGTTTTTTTCATTGTGATGACAAGGTTTAGATCCCTGGAGTGTGTGGTTCTGAGGGATTGGGATTTCTTTAAGTGGAGCATGTCCAACAGTTCAGGGTTGGACATGGCCTTGTATGTTAAGCAGAGTTCGCCTCTGAGTAGACGATATGCCACAGAGTACAGCTGGATTTTTTTTAGATGGTCAGCATATGGCATCTGCTTTAGGCCTGTGATTCTTTTAGTAAGGTATTTCTGTGGCCTTTCCAGCTGTTGCAGATGTCTTGTGAGGTACATACCAAACGGGGCATTATACTCTATAATGGTCTAATGAGAGATGAGTACAGTGGGACAATGACCTCCTTTTTTCTGGATGAAAAGCCCTTAGTGATGAGGTGTGCCACACAGAAGGATTTCCTGACTGTTGTGGCGATGTGATTATCGAAAGTGAGACCACTGTCCACCTGTGTCCCTAAGTCTCTCATCACACTTTCAATGTTTAGTGTCCTGCCACCTATGTGGTAATTCATGGGTACATTTTTTTTTCCAAAGGGGATAACTATACATTTCTTGGCATTAAGCTTGAGCCCATGGCTCTGGCACCAGGCATCTGTTTCTGTAAGGCCCTTTTGTAGAATATCCACATCATTTGGAGACTCAGTAATGGCTCCCAGTTTGCAGTCATCTGCGAACTTTGTTAGCCAGAGTCCCTTAGTGTTGGCCTGTACTTCAGAGAAGTAGATGCCAAACAAGAATGGCCCCAGGACTGAACCCTGAGGTACTCCACTTGTCACTTGTCTGGAGCTGGATTTGGAGTCGGCTACTTTTACAGTCTGGGTTCTGTCAGTAAGCCAGTTGGCAACCCATCGAGTGATGTAGGGATTTATGCCCAGCTTAGTAGGTTTATCTATGATTCCAGAGTGGGGGATGGTGTTGAAGGCCTTGGCAAGGTCCAGATAGGCTGTGTGGATCGCCTTACCCTCGTCCTCAGCTCTGGAGACTGATATGAAGAAGTCAATCAGATTCAGGAGATAAGATCAGCCCTTCATAAACCCAAACTGGGTGGGGTCCAGTGTTTCAAAGTTGCCAATGTCTTTGTTTATAAGTTCCATGATAATGCGTTTCATGCCCTTGCAGATCAGGCTTGTCAGACTGATGGGACGGTAGTTCCCGGGATCCAAGGCAGATCCTCCCTTGTGGAGCGAGATAACTGTAGCTGTGCACCACTCAGTGGGCATGAAGCCTGAGGTGAGGCTATGATTAAACATGACACTTAGGTGAGGTGCCAGTTCATTTTGTAGTTCATATAGTACATAGCCTGGGATGTCATCTGGTCCCATGGATGCTGTATTCTTAGCTTTGGAGAGTGCAGTTTCTACCTGTATGGCCATGATTATCGGAATTTGGCAATCTTTTGGTATTAAGATGGGCCCTTTAGGGGGTGAGAGGGTGGTGAAGTTGGCACTAAATCGATCTGCCAGGATACTGTCAATATCCTTGGGATCAGTATATTTAATGCCATTCTGTTGTAGCTCAGAGCAGATCTGAGCATTGCCATTTAGATTCTTGACATAACTATAGAATGCCTTGTGGATGTCTTTGGAATCTTTGGCAATTTTATTTTTGTAACTAGCTTTTGAGGATTTTATGGGGGATCTCAGCTTCTTACTGAGGCTGGTGAGGGAGTTTTTGCATCCTGGGATTTTCCTCTTTTCTGCAACAGTTCCTTCTGTTGTATAGTTTGTTTATAGCAGGGGAGCACCAGACTGGCTTCCTTTTTTTGGAGAAGAGCATCTTGGTTCTATTTGGGATGGCACGATTCATGCATGAGTGGATGTGCTCGCACAGTGCCTTAATGTAGGATTCTGCAGTCGAACTTCCAGATCCCGTCTGCGTGGGCATTGTGAAGTTTGTCACTTCTGACTTCAGTAGCATGAAGTTGGCTTTGGAGAAGTTTTTTAAGGAGGTTTCCTTACTAGGGGGTGGGGGTGGGATGTGGATGTCAAAGGTGATTTGCTTATGGTCAGACCTGACCAATGAGGGGGTGACCACTGGTGTGGAGCATGTGATGCAGAATATATCTTGGAGCCATGGTTGATGACTTCCATCCAAAAATCCCAAGCCATGATTGAGATGACACACAACACTGCATATTTGCAAACATGACATACTGTGATAGTAATGTTATATAGATGTAAGAGTCACAGGAGGTGGATGTGCTAGTCATGCAGGCAAATAATAAGTTTTGGGGAGTCAGGGATGACATCCTCCAGTGATGTTTTTTTTCATCCTGTAAATGCTAGGGTGGCCTAATGGTTAAGGTGTTTGCCTTACAAACACAAGGTGCAGGGTTTGAGTCTCACAAGGGATAATTGGCTAAGCTTAAAATGGCTCACAAGGGCAGTTAGCTTAGTACTAATCTATGAATCTATGAACCTATGAACCTAAGTATATTGTCTGGTCCTACAGTATCAGTGCTGGATGAGTATTGCATGAGGAATAGTTTAGCACCCATACTCAGGGAGTGTGTACAGAATCCCTGGTGTGGCTCCCAAAGTTGGAATCCAGTAAATGATGGTGCTCATGCCCCTGAGGGCAGCCATGGATAGGCCTTACACTCAGTAGGCCAACAGGGTACAGGGATGTGTGGAACTGCAAGAATCAGAGTTGTTGGCCTGGTGAGGTTCCCCTGCTGTCGAACCAGATGAGCATTGGTCATGATCATGAGACTGGCCATGCTTAAGAATATAAGCTGCTTTAGCCAAGGGTAACAGTAATGGTGTCACCAGAAGAGTGTGTGCTAGCTATGTAAACTTGGTCTATGACCATCCACTCTGCATTCACAGCATCTAGATCCATGCATGGGTATGGTGGGCATTTTCCAGTGCCCTCATGTATACAACAATGGGTACTATTTGAGCCACCTTTGCCATAAGAAGGCACCTTTTTCTCCAAGTCTCTATATAACATGTCACAAAGCAGGCATTGCAGGTCATTTTGCAGTCCCTGTAGTAGCTGCATAATCCTCACACAGGAGAGGCAAGCACACTCATATTGTCCATGGTGTGCATAGCAGCTGTGTGTGTGACTGGCTTACTGACTTGCATATTCAATGAGTAATACAAACTGTGATACCTAAATGAGTAAATGACCTGAAGTCATGGCAGTGATGGCCACCAACAAGCCTTTTTCCCTCTGGTAGGTGCATGAGCATCAGAGGAAGTGCATCCGACTCTTGCCATCTCCTATAATTAGCTGACATTGATAGGATGCCCAGTGCTAAACACACGTGATTTGAGAGTTTTGGCCTGCCCCTGCAACAACTTATATGAGGTGGACATTGCTGATGTTGCCACTCTGTCATCTGATTGTGTAATGTGCACAATGTCATCACTGTTAGCCATGGGTGATTTGCTGATCCCATGCTCATTTTCATTTATTGTGCTGGACTGGAGACTGTGAAAGCATAAGGATAGCATATTTGGACAGTGCTGGAACATATACCACTGCCCCCAGCCTGTGACACACAGACAAGTGCAAGCCCCTTATGTGAATTCTGCACATACCATGTAGTGGAGGTAATTGCAGTTTCACCCCACTATCCCCAGAGAATAGATGTGCGTTGGTTTTCTGGGGAATATCCCCTTCATGCATATGGGTAGGTGTACAATTGAAAATGTATGTCCTATTACTAAGCTGCTGCATCCCCTACAGACATTCATGCTGTCAGCACTAGCTCAGTGCTAACATTAAAACAAATGATAGGTTTACTAGGAACTCATCTGCCTCCTTGTATTGCTTCTCTCTTGGTGGTCCAACTCTTGTGGTGGACCTGTCCCTGATAGTGTCCTCTGCCTTGGTCTTGGCATTCAGTTTTGTACTGGTGACCCTAAGAAGCACTTGTAATACTGCCCTATTATGGCCACCCATAGCACCAATGTCCTCCACCCTTCAGATGTGGTCCCAGAAAGCCATGTAAATGTTGCCTTCTTTAAGGATACACTTTATTTCTGAGTAGATCTTGCCTACAGTAACACCTTTCTTTCTTTCTTTCCTAGCTGCTGAACTTTATCAGCTGAGGCCATTTTCTTGTGCCCATAAGAAGATGAGTGGATATATGTTGGTGTGTGTTTGTGACTGTGTGTGTGTGTGTGTGTGTGTGTGTGTGTGTGTGTGTGTGTGTGTGTGTGTGTGTGTGTGTGTGTGTGTGTGTGTGTGTGAATAAATACATTGGGATAATCATTTGTTCCACTGTACTTGTGAATTAGATCACCATGTCTTAAAGAAAGTACCCACATATCATGGAAAATAGGGAACTGCACAAGTGTCAGCCCAGTCCACTAGACCATAGGGAGAAAATAATTGAACTGGTGGAGCAATGACATAGGACACATTTCATTACAACTATTGAGTTATTCTAAAATAAAAATGTGTGTGGGAATTCAGGGATCAAGCAAAGAACTAGAACATTACTAAATGACAGGCAGGCTGTAGGAACAGCCAAAATACTTTGCCTTATGGTATAGCTGTGAAAATGCTTAAATAAATGTGGCATAAAAGTGCAAACCTGGAAATATCAATTTACCTATGAGTTCCAACAATTCCAGACACCCACAGTTCGTTTTATATATCTACATACATTTATTTATTTATTTATTTATTTATTTATTTATATTTGTTGACCGGGAGTGTCCGACTGGACGTAGGTCCATTTTCAGTGGAGGCCCGGGGAGAAAAGCTCCACAGTTAAAATAAACAGACAGTAGTTACATTGGATTACATAGCGATTAACAATTTACATAGCAATTACTTACAACATATTTACAGATGAAGAACATAGTACATCAGTAGGCAACTAGAATCTTTATCTTTGAAGTACATAACATACATTAACAAATGTTAAAATAAGAAGTTCCTGCTGTATAATAAGTACTAGGCTTATGAGCATCTGAGCTTGCTATAATCAAGGTAATTAGTGGAGTGGAAAGAAAGGTAGTGGTTGGATGGGGTGGGTGATATTAGAGTGGGAGTTGCAAGGGCATAGCCAGAATGTTTTTAAGTGCACTTTTAGTAAAATTTTGAAGTGGGTGCATGATGGTATGGAGGCAATTGTGGGTGGGAGGGAGTTCCATAATTTGGATATGGTGCAAGAAAATAGTGCTTCACCAGCAGAGTTATTGGCTTTAGTGATCTGCAAGTGATTTTTGTTGCTGGATCTTAGTGGTCTGGTGGTGCAATAGGGTTGGAGTAGATTCTGGAGGGATGGGACATTTAGTGGATGGTTTACTAGTTTGTGGGTGAGTGAGAGTTGATACCATTGAAGGAGGTGAGGGAGTTCAAGCCAGCCCAGTTCAGCAAGTGAGAGACAGTGGGGACTACAGTAGGATGCCCCTGTGGTGAATTTGGCTATTTTGTTGTAGCAGGTCTCTAGCTTGTTTAGATCGCATTGCCTTAGGTTGGTATATATTGGAGAGGCATAAAGTAGGGTGGAGATAAGGTGGGAATTTGCTATTGAAATCTTTGCTGCTTTGGTGAGAAGATGCTTATTTCTGTATAACGCTCCTAGTTTTTTGTGGACTTTTTTATGGTCATGGATATGTGAATGTCAAATTTTAGTTTATTGTCTATTTCCACTCCTAGCAATTTGGTGTGTTCAGTTGGGTATATAGTGGTGTTGTCTTTTGCTGTGATGTTACAGTGAGAGTTGTTTTGCGTATGTTTGGTGGGTTGGAAGATGAGTAGTTTAGTTTTGTTTGGGTTGAGTATTAATTGGGCATCGGATAACCAAGTTTCAACAGAGGAAAAGGCTTCTTGTGTAACATTTTGCAGTTTGGGTAGGGACTGGGCTGAGCAGATGATGGTCGAGTCATCTGCGTATTGTATGAGTGTGCCATGTGTGGTGGCAGAGGCTAGATTATTGGTGAAAACAGAGAAGAGTAGGGGTCCAAGGATGGATCCTTAGGGAACCCCTATGGAGACAGGTAGTTGGGGAGATATGTCATTCTGCCATACAATGGATTGTTGGCGGTCAGACAGGTAACTCTGAAACCAGTTGGTGACTGATTGTGAGAAGGATAGGTTATTGAGGACAGAGATAAGTTGTTTGTGTGGGACCATGTAAAATGCTTTAGATAGGTCTAAGAAAGTAGCAGAGGAGAGATAGCCATTGTTTTTATGCTGAAGGATAGTGTTAGTAAAGGAGAGTAAGGCAGTGGTGGTGCTATGGTCGGAAACCATACTGTGTATTGGAAATGAGGTTGTTAGTAAGAAGGTAGACTGAGACCTGAGAGTGTATGCATCTTTCTAGTATTTTGGAGAGTGGAGAGAGAATAGCTATGGGGCAGTAATTGGCTAGTTCTGTGGAGGGGAATTATATGTGATACTTTCCACAGTGTGGGAATGTAACTTTCTGACAGAGATTGGTTAATCAAGATGGATACTGGGTAGGCCATAGCATCAGCTGCGGTTTGTAGGTATTCACTTGGTACATATACCTATATTACATATATACCTACATGCATTCATACATACATGCATATGTACATTCATATCTGTATATTGTGCATCTAAAAGAAGATATAAAATCTATATAGTCTGCCCAAATTCACCTTTATTCCACAACCCCTTTCCCCAGCCACCACCATAAATCATTCCTTCTTTCAGTTATCCTATCCTTTTTCCAAGTCAGTGTTTACACACTGCACCACTCATCCAGAAAATTCATTCTATTTACCCACTACTCCCTCAGTAAAATCTTGCCTCCTTATACATAGCTTTAAATCAGTATCTTCAGTCATTTCTTTACATATGTCTGCTTTACATGTCAACTCTTCCACTCATTGCTGCTTTATGCTTCCATAGTACAATTCCTTTTGCTCCTAGGTGCAAACAAAAACTAACCCTACACTCCTAGTGCACTTGTCATCTTCCACCCATTTAATCATTTGATTAGTTTTCTTAGCACTTCATCAATCAGTTTAACATTTCTGTTCTTGTATGATGCCCAGAACCACAAACAATATTCAGGATCCATGTCTTCCCCAATGACATAACCACCTCCTTCTTCCTAGAATCAAATCCTGTGATAATGAATCACAGATTTTTGTTCATCTTGCAGTGCCTTCATATTCACTACTCTTGTATCCATCCTGACTCTCGATAATCACAAATATGTTTTCCTATGTATACAAACCAGCAGACATTATTCCCAGTCAGAAATCATCAACCCCTTCCTCAGGGTCTACCCTTCACCCAAATTCCTTGCTTTCTGTACTAAGTAGAGTGTCAGAGAAAATTGTGTCTGCTATGTATAATCATGTCTCATTTAACAAACACACAATTATTAGACCCCAAAACACATAAAAGGAATTTCATTCCCAGTATTGGACAACATAAAAAACATTAATTTGTTGATGGGAGCAAATGGGGCAAAGCCCCCATGCAGACATACAAAAAATATATATATATATATATATATATATATATATATATATATATATATATATATATATATATATATATAGATATATATATATATATATATATATATATATATATATATATATATATATATATATACACACACACCCACACACACACACACACACACACACACACACACACACACACACACACACACACACACATACACACACTGGTCTACTTCAAAATATCAAAGTCCCACATCATCGAATCCTAAATCATCAAGATGAAAATATTGAATCCACATATCTACGAAACGTTAAACCAGCGAAAATATTCACCGGGAAAGGAACCATTTGGCCAACAAGACAAAATACACACAATGAAGCAAGTAACATTCACCAAAGTGGGGGGCTTCACTCCACACACCCACTAACTAAATATAATAACTTCGAGATCTCACTATACTGGGGAGAAGGGCTAATACCTCCATGGTGGACAACTAGTTCCTTTCTTGGGCATTGTTTTCGATGATGTAACCATTCGCGTATGTGAAGTTTCTGTGTTTTTGTCTCTGTGATTTGGGATTTGATGATGTGGGACTTTGATATTTTGAAGTAGACCCATATCCACACACACATACTCACACACCAACTTTGAGGTTGCAGATAATCAGAAACTAGGAGAAGAAGGAAAAAGGAAAACTCTGCAGTCACTTTCTTGCTCTTTTCTTTACTGTATGAGTGTTGTTCACCTATATGGTGCAAACAGTGTAGCTCCCAAGAAACATCAGTCCACTGTGAATAATCATGACTCATTTAATCAACACAATGTTATTAAATCCCAAAACATCTAAAACCTTAGAAGGTTGCTGTGATGATGTGAGGTATTGCCAGCTATGCCAGGAGAAGTAGAGCAGTGGATGTGTAGCATATGCCAGCACAGCTAGTTGAAGTTTTGTAAAGAATTATATATCATTTGTATATCAAACTGATTTGTACAGGTGCGTGGGTTGAAAATGTATTTGTAAAGCTGCTTGTGTTAAAAATATACCAACAATGGGTCCTGCTGGACATAAAAGAAATGCACCTGTATGTCAGACTATATTGTAACTGTTGAAATGAATACATTGTAACAGAGGATACTGAAAGAGAAGAGATTAATCTCAGTCCAGCTAACTTTGAAAAATAGTCTGGAATTAAATTATCTGGTTTAGGCCATAAATATTGTGTCTTACAGTTTTGATTGCAGCCACAGACAAAATTCTGTGAAAACTAGGACTAGGAGTCCTACTGTATTGTCCTTAGGGGTGAATTAATTGCTAGTCTAGAAGGGTGGATGTTTTTGAAATTGTTTTATAGCTTTCAGACTCTATAACACATCTTAGCAAAGCTCTATGCGTGTGTATATGGTTAACACATATTTGCAAGATTCTGGCTCAGTTTCTAGTACATGGGATAGTGTGGGAACCAGAAGTCAAGTGACAAGATGTATGTGATGTAATTCTGTAATCCAGCACTGAAATGATGTTTTAATACTAGACGAGATAGAAGTCTCAATGCAGTCTGTTTGTGAAACCTGACAAAGAAGGACCACGCACCCACTTCATCTTGCCTTGCTCTAGTAAGTGAACTAGGGGACAGTAATTTTTTAGATCAGTCAGGAAAACATAGTGAGATTAGTTAAGGTTCACTGTGAATAATCATGACTCATTTAATCAACAAATTATTTGATCCCAAAATATCTAAAAACCTTTGGAGGTTGCTAGTCAAACAATGACAGTCCCAAGGTCACAAAAGACATTTTCTGCAGGGGGACTGAACACTCTGACTTGGGGGCAAACCTCCACAACTCTAAACTGTATATATACATTATATACATGTACACACACACACAAACACACACACACACACACACACACACACACACACACACACACACACACACACACACACACACACACACACACACCAACTCAGAGATTGCACAAACTTGGAAAAGAGAGACAGAGAAAGTGGGGAAAATGCTACAGTCACTTTCTTACTCTTTTTTTGAGTGTAGCCTCCAGACTGGATGCTAAAGACCTTTTATATTTGATGTTCTAAGCATCCGTCATCTCTCTGGCAACAAATAGTAGGGCTTCCAAGTAAAAACATCAGCTTTGTTAATAGCTGACCTCATAACAATAGATCATTATTATATACACCAATTCCAGCTTTAGAAAGTTAATAACACCTCTGCTGCACTTGTTTTACTTAACATTATTTGTTGTAAAACAAAATGTGGGGTCCTTGCAAGAACAATATTTGTGGATCTGACTAAAGTTTTTAGTTCTGCTTTCCACTCTCTTGTAGTGCTTGCATTATATGTTTTGGGATTTTCAGCACTAAAACAGTTTTTCAGCAGTCCTTATAATTGAACAGGGGAGATGTTGGTGGATTATATCATTTTTGACAATATTAAATGGATAAAAGCATTCTTCAAGGATCTTGCTTAGACCTTTTGCTAATCTCCATATTTCTAAATCTGAATAGTCATATAATTCCTGGGAGAAGATTATCTGTTATGTTGATGATATGGTACTCACCATGTTAGACCTATGATATGGAATTATCGGGTCTATATTATATGCTCGAAGTTTTAAAACTTTGACGCTCATATAATCAACCCTATATGAGCAAAGTTTTAAAACTTCGAACATATAAAAAAATAAAATAAAAAAAACAACCTACCTGAACAGTCTGAGCAGGGGGGAGCCCCCCTACACCCCCCACACCCCACTACTTAAATATACCAGCTACAAAATTGCACTACAGTGAAGTAAAAGGAAATATTCCCTACGGCGATCTCACTTCAGTGTAGTGTGATCTCGGAGTTGGTATATTTAAGTAGTGGGGGTGTGGGGGTGCAGGGAGTGCTTGCCCCCCTGCTCAGAGCATTCAGGTAGGTTGTTTTTATTTATTTTTTTTTTATATGTTCAAAGTTTTTAACCTTCGCTCATATAGGGTCGATTATATGAGCATCGAAGTTTTAAAACTTCGAGCACATAATATAGACCCAAATTATCAGATATAAGCTAAAGCACAACTTGCTGATGCTTTTAAACTGGCTGACTAAAATCAATTCATTCTAACCATGTGCAAGCCCAAATCTATGTTGGTTGAAGCTATAAGAACAAAACCCAGCCTCCAAGATTCACCATTTCTACACTATTGGACATATATCTTAAGGTAAATCTTTATTGTACAAAACCCAGCCCCCAAGATTCACCATTGCTACACTATTGGGCATATATCTTGAGGTAAATCATTCTTCCAAACATTGTGGTATCATCCAACTGCCTACACTGCTTGCATCACCTCATAGTCACCACATGTTGACTCCATTCTGGAAAAGATTTTTATTTATTTTACTGCCAGATCTGCACCACATACATCTCTTTACTTTATTGTTTCACACATGCATACATACACTGCAGCAATCACAAAAACATAATATTCCATTTTATGATGATTTGTCCAAGAAGGACCATCAGTGTATCAGCCTTATAAAAACAAAATATATGCCCATCCAACTTTGAGTGAATTACTTGCTTACAGTGTTTACATTTAAACTCCTTCATCTGGAGTTCAGTTCAACATTTAGAAACACTCTTGTTACTGTTCGTTCTATCAACACCTTATCATTTAGACCACACTGAATTCCAGATTGTACTTTCACCTATTTCAGTGAAGTCACTGTGTACTGTGTCCATCAAACATGGAATGTGTTACCACCGTAACTCCATTGCCCTACTAACCTTTGAGCCTTCTTTAGAGAATAAGGTCCCAATTCTCATCATTACTATGTTGCAAAACAGAAAGAGACATCACGCTTATGCAGTATGAGTGGACATGTGCTCACTCAAATTTCTAATACCTATACCCATTTTTATTCTTTTAAGTTGCTCTGTTCTACTATATGTTGCAAATTACAGTGGCTGACCCATTAAAGCCAGTCACCATTTCATATCCACTTGCTGCATGGTTCAACAGTTGTGTGATTCTGACCCAGTTGGTAACTGACTTCATAGAGCATTTGATATGTCATCAGCCATGTTGTCCAGCTTTAGAGAACGAGAGACATGTACATCATCACCCTGACTGAAGTAAAACATTCCCCAGCAGGTTGGTAATGTACCGGTAATGCTGGCTGAAAAACAAATCTGATATTTCACAGCAGCATATTAAGCTCCAGTGAAGCTCAAATATTTTAAAAAAATGGCTATCATTTTTTCACTCTCAATAAACAGTACTTTACTGTTTAGTGATCGTAAAATTAAAAGATAAAGTAAATAAAATAAAGAAATAAAAATGTGTGTGTGTGTGTGTGTGTGTGTGTGTGTGTGTGTGTGTGTGTGTGTGTGTGTGTGTGTGTGTGTGTGTTTGCCCCTGTCTATGTGAATTTGTTTTCTTTCAGTGTATGAGAGAAATTGAAAGTGAGGCTGCTGAATGCAGCAGGCAGTTTATTAGCAGGGAGCTTTTAATAAGTAAATATTTAAAAAAAATTAATTTCTGGCTTTATTGACTTTAAAATAATCACATTTTACAGATAAGTCAATGAAAGCAGCAGCATTTAGCAATAAAATCATAAACAGAAAGGGTGAGGGGGATTTGCTATGCAGTGCATTTTTTTTTAATTTTCTCTTATAGAGACAGCAGATGAATCCTGATGTGTTCACTCAACAAACTGCATGTTAAGTGCAGTGTGTGTGTGTTTGTGTGTGTGTGTGTGTGTGTGTGTGTGTGTGTGTGTGTGTGTGTGTGTGTGTGTGTGTGTGTTTCTGTCTGTATATATGTTTGAATGTGTGTGTGTCTGTCTGCCTGTCAATGCTTCTAAATGGGTACATGTTTCTATGTATATGTCTGCAAGTCTGTCTATATGCATACCTCTCAACCTGTTAGAGCAAGAAATCTGGACAAAGCTGTAAATAATGGGGTGACAAAGACCCAAAAACGGGGTCAGTTTTTAAATATTGCTCCTACAAACTTAGAAAGTTGATAGAATAACATCTTTTACATTATCATGAATTTTATACTCAAATTTCTGTCATTATTCTCTGACTTAAGTCCTTAAAGGTTTGTCAGTGATTTGCCAGAGAACCACAATTTTTGGAGAAACAGACCAAAAATATGATGCAAACTTCTGGCCAGAGTGTGTGTGTGTGTGTGTGTGTGTGTGTGTGTGTGTGTGTGTGTGTGTGTGTGTGTGTGGGCATTAAATACTTACATAAATTAGGTTTTGGATACAAAATACATCCTCTAATGGCAATTGTATTCAGTAGGTGCAGTGGTAGCATTGTTGCCTCACAGCAAGAGATTCTCCCGTTCGATTCTCAGCTGGAGCGCCTTCTGTGTGGAGTCTGCATGTCCTCCCCACAGTCGAGTGGCATTCGAAAGACATGGGTGAATGGGCGTGCCTTCGTTGAAGGTTGGTTGCCAGGCTGGCACCCTGGCACTGTAAAAATCTAGTGCCAATCATTAGCGGACCGCAGTTCCGCTGTGGTGACCTCTAACCGGGAAAAGCCGAAAGAAGAACAACATAGCAAGTATGAAACATTAGGCAGCGGAACTATTTTACAACAAAAATATTTATTAAAAGTGAGAAAATCCTTCTGTGTGGCTCAACTTATAAGTAAAGGCATGACATTAATATCAAAGGAAATCATAGTGCTATTTTACTTGGCCTTCATCAGGTTGATAATCAAGGACAATGCTCTCTTCTGCATGTACCTAACTGAGCATTTACAGCAATTGGAGTGGCCCCATAGGTTTCTCACTAAAAAAAATACGAGTAAGACACATGTCTTATGAGGACCGACTAAAGGCCTTATCCCTTTACTCCATCTCATATCATTTATTGAAAGGTGATTTATGCCTGACCTACAAGACATTCTCTGATAGATACAGCCCTCATGAAAATGTTACGTATTCACAAAAAAAGTTATACCAGGGTTACGCATTCCATGAATCTGAACCTTATTAGTGACTCTAACAGAACTTACTGGAGAGACAGATTCATATCCCAAAGGCTACCTAGTCTATGGAATAAACTTGGAAGTCAGCACGGTGTGATAAAAGAGTGGCAAGCAACACAAATAACAAATTTCCACTCCTAGAGCCAATAACCTACGACCGCAGTTGAAGAAACAAATTTATTAATCCACTGTTCTGATGAAGTCTATTGACGAAAGCACTTGACCTGTTGTGTTTTACACAGTGACTCTTTGCGGATTACACTTGTGACCTGTGGATTAATAAATTTGTTTCTTCAACTGCGGTCATAGGTTATTGGCTCTAGGAGTGGAATTTTGTTATCTATGGAATAAACTTCCCATCTTTGTAAAACAAAGCCTGTCACTAACTCTCTTCAAAAAGAATTTGGATAAATGGATGAGGAATTGTAAAATTATTCACAGGGTACTGCCCATGTCTCTTATAGACACAGGCAGTCTGTAAAATGATTCAGGGCTCCACCACCCAAGGACTCACTACCCTGGTACTACCCCATCCCATATCTGGGGAATTAAGATATAATATTGTCATATCCTGGGTATTATTGGCTTAGGCTTGTAAAGTGTCTTGTTCCATTAGCCTATTAATCACCCATGAACCTATAAATATAAACCAGTATAACCGATAACCTATTCTCTAACCTCATTAGTGCTCTCCAGAATGTGTGGTATTGTGGAAATAATGCCCTTCTAGGGGTCTAGATGCATGATGCTGCCCTGGACATGCGTTACTTCCAGAACAGCATACACCCTGTCAGGCATTACTGCTAACATAATAAATGTTCTGTTTTTGTACTACTGCAACACTGTAAGGAATATAGGAAAAATACTCTGGGTGATGGTAGAACATTTGTTTATTTTCAGCTGTCATAATCAGCAATGAAAATGGAGGATTCTTCTCCTCAGACATCCCTTTTTCAAAAGTGAAACACTAGAATACAAGAGGCAATTACTGAGAAAGCTCTTAAATTTGAAAAGTGTACCTAATACTCAGAATATAAGACTGATATTTTCAATATAAACTTCTCTATGCAGGAGCATAAAATGGTGCAGCTGATTACATCTCTTTAAAATAAAGTAGACAAATTAAGAATTACATGAAAGTGAAGAAGGGTAGTACAAAATGTTTTTTATCATATACTATACTGACCAGTCTTTGCAACAATAAATATTTCTAAATCTTGACATGAAGTAGCTGCCCCAGCCTACTGGTGGAGGACCTATTCCTCATCACAGTAAGGCAAGGAACAAGAAAACCCGCATACTGATTAGTAAATAAAAGCAGGGCATAATAGGCATGCTAATTCTGAACTGATATAATAATAAAATGGATGGCTACAAGCTGTTGTTCCCTATAACTGGCAATGATTATTCTATTATCTTGACAACTCTGTATATGCCAGCCACCTCCCACAGAAATAACAATAGACAATCCAAGTATCAATTTGCCAGTCATTTCAAAAATTCAAGAGCATATTTAGCAGGTACCCCATTAAGAGTATTTCTTCAAAAATATAAAAAAGAACGAATGGAATGTGGGCAGAACTGACAAATTGTGTCCTTAGTTTTAAAGTACAATAGACATGCCTAGTAGCTGTAAGTAGCCTTTCACTTCAACTGACAATATATGCTAATAAGAGGCCTGCTTAAGTGCAGAAATTAGTATATGAAATGTAAAAAAGCTGATAAGAAAATTAAAGTTGATGCAGAAAATGAACAAGCAGTTTATGAAGAGTATCTACTATAATATAAGGAATGACTGGAAGACATTCTTTGTACATGTAAAGGAAGAGATACTAGGCCAGTGTTATTTATTTATAATTTGTTAACTGGGTTATTACAACTAGCCATGTGGCCTCCTTTCAGTGGTGACCCAAGGTGGTATACATGCTGATAAGGGAAATTTTTTCCAGGGCAACGGAGAAAACTCCTTTACTCTTGAGTTCTAGTTCTCAATGGCAAATGGTAGGGTGGCTGAAAATGAAGTGGAATGATACAGAAGATCCCCAAGGATGGATGATGCAGGAGAAAATTGTAGTTTCTGAAATTAATGACAGTGGTTTATCTACTAAACAGCTGCTTAAGTTACTCTCAGAGAGTGAATCTTCTGATATGGATATTCTGTCCTGGACTCAAATGTTGGAGAATTGTGAGGTTTTAGTGGGTTACCATAGCAGTGAGGTCTGACACTAAAAGTACAAAGATGTGCAGATGCTCATTTTGTCATTCCAGTGGAGATGCTGCTAAGCCAAACAAGTCAGAAATTCAGTCTGTCATTTCTACCTGTGCATAAATTGTATTCCATTTCTTTTAGCCACAAAATGCTCTTTTGTCTTTGCTATTGCTGTCTCAGATGTTAATGGTTTCCCCCAAACAGAAGTAAAAGAACGCACTAAAAATAAGTTCAATGTCTCTGCCCATAGAATAAAGTAGGGAGTTTACCTGAACCTCGTGGTACTTTTTATCCAGTAGTGCCACTGCACAGCACTGTGCACCCATAGAATAAAGTAGGGAGCTTACCTGAACCTCGTGGTACTTCTTATCCAGTAGTGCCACTGCACAGCACTGTGCACCCATAGAATAAAGTAGGAAGCTTACCTGAACCTCGTGGTACTTCTTATCTAGTAGTGCCACTGCACAACACTGTGCACCCATAGAATAAAGTAGAGAGTTTACCTGAACTTCGTGGTACTTCTTATCCAGTAGTGCCACTGCACAGCACTGTGCACCCATAGAATAAAGTAGGGAGTTTACCTGAACCTCGTGGTACTTCTTATCCAGTAGTGCCACTGCACAGCACTGTGCACCCATAGAATAAAGTAGGAAGCTTACCTGAACCTCGTGGTACTTCTTATCTAGTAGTGCCACTGCACAACACTGTGCACCCATAGAATAAAGTAGAGAGTTTACCTGAACTTCGTGGTACTTCTTATCCAGTAGTGCCACTGCACAGCACTGTGCACCCATAGAATAAAGTAGGGAGTTTACCTGAACCTCGTGGTACTTCTTATCTAGTAGTGCCACTGCACAGCACTGTGCACCCATAGAATAAAGTAGGGAGCTTACCTGAACCTCGTGGTACTTCTTATCCAGTAGTGCCACTGCACAGCACTGTGCACCCATAGAATAAAGTAGGAAGCTTACCTGAACCTCGTGGTACTTCTTATCTAGTAGTGCCACTGCACAACACTGTGCACCCATAGAATAAAGTAGAGAGTTTACCTGAACCTTGTGGTACTTCTTATCCAGTAGTGCCACTGCACAGCACTGTGCACCCATAGAATAAAGTAGGGAGTTTACCTGAACCTTGTGGTACTTCTTATCCAGTAGTGCCACTGCACAGCACTGTGCACCCATAGAATAAAGTAGGGAGTTTACCTGAACCTCATGGTACTTCTTATCTAGTAGTGCCACTGCACAACACTGTGCACCCATAGAATAAAGTAGGGAGCTTACCTGAACCTCGTGGTACTTCTTATCCAGTAGTGCCACTGCACAGCACTGTGCACCCATAGAATAAAGTAGGAAGCTTACCTGAACCTCGTGGTACTTCTTATCTAGTAGTGCCACTGCACAACACTGTGCACCCATAGAATAAAGTAGAGAGTTTACCTGAACTTCGTGGTACTTCTTATCCAGTAGTGCCACTGCACAGCACTGTGCACCCATAGAATAAAGTAGGGAGTTTACCTGAACCTTGTGATACTTCTTATCCAGTAGTGCCACTGCACTGCACTGTGCACCCATAGAATAAAGTAGGGAGTTTACCTGAACCTTGTGGTACTTCTTATCCAGTAGTGCCACTGCACAGCACTGTGCACCCATAGAATAAAGTAGGGAGTTTACCTGAACCTCATGGTACTTCTTATCTAGTAGTGCCACTGCACAACACTGTGCACCCATAGAATAAAGTGGGGGGTTTACCTGAACTGCGTGGTACTTCTTATCCAGTAGTGCCAATGCACAGCACTGTGCACCCATAGAATAAAGTAGGGAGTTTACCTGAACCTCGTGGCACTTCTTATCCAGTAGTGCCACTGCACAGCAGTGTGCAAACTGTCACTTCCCACATTCACAATGTTAAGACATATGGTGCTGGTGGGCTGCATTTTGTCATTTTTAATGTCACTTTTCTCTTTACCACTTTTGATCTTGCCTACGTCAATAATATGGTAAAAAGTCATTAATATCATTGGAGGGGCTTTTTGTGGCACTGCTGCAGTTTGTTAGAAATCTGAAAATTT
Source organism: Protopterus annectens (assembly GCF_019279795.1). Classification (NCBI taxonomy): domain Eukaryota; kingdom Metazoa; phylum Chordata; order Ceratodontiformes; family Protopteridae; genus Protopterus; species Protopterus annectens. The sequence goes on along the minus strand of NC_056746.1, from coordinate 1,077,478,298 downwards.
GACAATTCTTTTTTGGCAGTGGTGGCATTTTGTCTCCTCTACAATAAAATGATCCTATTCTGACATTATGTCATGTGTTGTTTATGACACCAGACACTCAGAAGATCAAAAGTGGTGTGCGTTAATTAATTGTATTTATTTTCCATCCCAGTTGCATGCATGCATATAGAACATAAAATAGACATAATTTAAGGATCACTGTCAGATCACAATATGCACCTAGCCTAATGTTGACCATTACATTATGGGTAACCTCTTTAGGTTTTCACAGATGAGATCAGTTTCAAACTGATCACTCTGATCATCCGAGTGATCTGGTGTCACTAAACTACAACTATATAATGAGTCATACTCAAGTAAATACACTTAGTATCCTACTCTGTTGTGCAGATGAAAGGAAGATAATTTGATCTTGTTATTGTACTGGATTTATTCCATTGCTAAGGTTCACTGGGGGTGTCGTTATTTTCATTCACTGATCGGCAGTGAGCATATAGTTTCTATAATAAATCTACAAATGTCTGCTTGAAGCTTAGTAAGAAGGGGATTGTTATTCCAACAAATAATTTCCATTCTCAGTAATACTCTAAGATAGAGTGAGGAACTCCGCAATAAAGGACAGCTTTGGAGAGCAGGTTCACTTTTAGACTTGGTATTTTTGTCTCTGTAAATAGTTTCAGCTGCATCACTGCTGACCTTAAACATGAAGGTTTTCTGATGTTTGCACATTTTAGGGAGATGCAAGAGGGTAACAAGCAGGGTTGCCAGACGTCCCTATTTGGGCGGGACTGTCCCGAGATCAGCAGCCTGAACCAGAGTCCTGCCCTGCCAGTTGAAATCCCGGCCAGCCTCTGCTTTGTTTGTTTTTTTTTTTTTTGATTGGCCCGTATACCTGGCATACCGGCCAATCAAAAATTGCTAAAAACGGAGCCTCTTGTGTTCCGCATTAAACACAAGAAGCTCCATGTTTAGCGATTTTTGATTGGCCTATATGCCGGTATACGGTCCAATCAAAAATCGCTAAACACGGAGCTACTTGTGTTGAATGCGGAACTGCAATGCATTAAATACAAGAAGCTCCATGTTTAGTGCAGAGCTACTGTTCTTTAATGTGGAACTGTGTTCCGCATTAAAGACCTTTTTTTTTTTTGGTCTTCTCTTGCCGTGAGAGACCTTCTTTTTTTTTTTTTTTTTGTCCCTACCTGGGGGGCTGGAAATCTGGCAACCCTGGTAACAAGTATGCTGTCAGCTTTGAACCAAGTAAATGGAGACAAGTCAGCACAACAAAAAACTTGAAACCAAAACCTTGTCTGACCACCCAGCTTCTCAGAATGAATAAAACAAGAAAGAAAGACCAAAATAAAATCAAACTTTATTTTTAATTTTATTTTTAATCCAACTAGTATTCCAGTTAAGTGCTTTTCTCCTAAATGGACTTCATCAGAACTGGATGTTAGCCTCCCATCAAGTCTTTAAATAGATGTACAATCACATGACTTCATCAAATCATAAAATAATTAATTATCCATTGATAAAAATTTATACAGAAACTCATGGAAAGCCACCTTGATCAAATTAATACAATTTCTAAATGAAACAAACATTCCCATTAGCTTATAATAAATCTAAAACCACTTTTGTGTATAAAAAATGCATATAAAAAGTTTAAATGTATAAAATTATAAACTGGCAGCCCGAAACTTTAGAGCACTTTGTAGGGAAATCATATATTCTGCCCTGGAGGCTCACTTGCATTTAACCTCAGCTGCCACATTAATCCTTTGTATTCAGGGTCTGTTCCCTGGGTCTACCCTGAGGATTTTGTACTACCTGCTCTATTACAAAAAAATGAAATATTTTACTATTTTGGAACCAGGTGAGTGAAGATAGAGTGAAAAAATCTGAGTTTTAAAGTGGTAAGTTTGTTGAGTAGTTTTTGATGAGAAACAGCATCAAATGCTTTGGATAGGTCAAAGAAAATGGAGGAAACAGGGTTGCATTCATTTCTGTGCAGGTGAATGGTATTGCCAAATCTAAGTAGGGCTGTTGTGGTACTATGGTTAGTGTGGAAACTGTGCTGGGTGCTATTAAAGAGGTTACTGGATAAGAGGTAGTTTAGGAGCTGTGTATGGATAAATTTTTCTAAGATATTGGATAGTGGTGATAAGATTGGTCTATAGTTGGAGAACTCAGTAAAAGTGCCACCTTTGTGCAGTGGAATTACATAGAATATTTTCCAGATTACAGGTATATATTGCTCAGAGATGGATCAGTTAATGAGAATGGACACAGGATAGGAGATGGTGTCTGCAGCGAGTTGCAGAAATTCGAAGGGGAGATTGTTGGCTGTTGGAGATGTGGGCAGACGTTTAGTGAGTAACTTTCTTAAGGTCTAGTATTAACAGGTTTGAATGAAATGGCATCAGTGGTGTTGGTATGTATAGCTGATGTTGTGGGGAGGTTATTACAGTGTTTTTTAATGAGTGATACTATGCTGTTTGTGAAGAAAGAGTTAAGTTGTTCTGCTATGTTGTCATTGTTGGTGGATGGGGGGGATCGTAGATTGGCCTGGTTGGAGGAGCTTATTTATGGCAGACCATTTGTTTTTAGGGCTGTTATGGTGCTTATTTTGTAGTACGGTATTAAAATTCTTCTTGTCAAGTTTGATCTGGGCTTTGGCTTTACTTCTGAGTTGTTTGAAATGTTCAAGGTTAGCTAGGGTTTTGTTAGTGTGCTACAGTGTCCAGGCTTTATTCATAATTTGAATAGGTTTTTAGTGTCCTTTGTTAGCCAGGGAGCATTGTTAGATTTTATCCTAGATGTATGGCATTATGCTAATGTGTTTAGTATGTTGAAGAAGTTCTTATTGAAGTAGTGCACTGCAGTGTCTAAGGGTAGTATTTTTAGAGGGGACCAGTCACAGTTTTGTAAGATGGGGTTAAAAGTCTGGGCACTGAATTGTTTTATTTTGTTTCAAATTAGGTGGTATGTTTTATTTCTGAGGGGATGGGGATGGTGTCTGACTATGTATGTGAGGAGATGATCACTAATGTTACCTGGGAAATAGACTGGTAAGTTTGGGCAGGTTTGTTAATGAGAATCCAGTCAAAAATTGATTGTCTTTTGGTTACTCTGTCAGTTCTGGTCAGAGACTGTATGACCTGGGTAAATCCATGTTGGTTAATATGATTTGTGGATTTGTTGGAGTCATAAGAGTACCAGTCAGCATTAAAATCACCTATTATAATAGTTTCCTAAGGGAATGTTAGTGAAATCCAGTGTAAGAGTTCTTCAATTGTATTTGGACTATTCACTGGGGAATATATGCAGCTATTATGATTAGAGCTTTTTATGGTTAATTCCAGGCTTTATAAATAGTAATTCAATGTTGTTGTATTCAGGCAAGCTTGGTTCCATGAGGTGTAAACTTAAGTTTTGTTTATACAATAAGGCTACACCACGTCCATGCTTATTTTTCCTGTCATGTCTATGTATATTGTATCCTGGAGGGAGAATTGCATTGTTGGGAATTTCATGTTTTAACTGTTTCTGATAGAACTGTGACATCAGGGGAGTAGAGTGATAAGCTGGCATGTAAGTCATGTATTTTGTTGACTATGCTCCTGACATTCATGTAAAGTAGGAGGAGGTGAGAGCTGCTAATGGAGCATAATATATTTGTGCTGTGTGGTAGGGTGGTGGGGTTGGTGCTTTGTAGTTGTGAACATACTGGACCAGGATTAGGATGTACATCTCCAGAGAGCTAAAGTCTAAGACACGTTTGATGAACTTAGTAGTTTGGAATATGTGAGAGATGTTTGAGTTTTGGGGCAAGATGTAGGTATTTATGTGGGAAGTATCCTATAAATGTTGTGTTGAAAATGTTAGGTGCAATGACATGATAGGGGAGAAATGAGTGGTGTTGCTGAGGGTTTGAATTAGTAGAAAAAGAGACAGCTTCGTAATTGACAGTGGTAGGAAGTTATGTTGTAAGTATTAGGAAGGTACAGACAGAAGTGTGTAAAGATAATATTTGTAGGAGTTTGGGAGATGATAACATTGTTAAAGGGAGGAGGAGATGGGATGAGTGGGTACAAGATGTGCTTTTCTGCGATTGGCTGAAAGTTAAAGGGGAGTGGATAGTGTGGTATAAGTTTAGGAGTACTGGGAGTGGGTGGGATTTGGAGTTAGAGTATGGGAGTGGTGTGAGCCCAAATGGAGCAGGCAGAACCTGGACAGTGAGACAGACCACAACTGTAAAAAACTATCAGCAACCCTGTTCAAGCAGATAGGTCATACAAGGTTGCCTTTATCAGTAGCTGACCCCAAGCAATGCCAGTAGAAGTATAAGCACATCTTATGTTCCCACCTTGAGAATTTAAGAAGTAAGACTGATTTATGTCAATAGAAAGGGAAGACTGAGCGATGGTAGAACAGTTTATATTACAGTATGTGGTGGAGACTTTGTTGAAGGAGTAGGGTGCAGGAATGCTTCTTATCTGGTTACTTTAATAATTGTTATTTTTCTTTAAACTTGACCACTAACAGTATTAAATCAGGTCTGGTTTAGTTACAAGGAGTGGGGAGCATTGGGGTACCATCCCGGCTAAGCTAAACAATTAAAGATAGATTACCAAGTTATATTTTGTTCTTCTACTGCTTAGACTAATTGTGAGGGGAGAGATGTAGTTTCAGCTCCAATGTAATTTCTAGCTCTGTATTTCAGCTTGCGCTATTTAGAAATGTGGCTTCAGCATGTACATAGTTGGGGGGGGGGGTCCAAAGGAAATAGAAGAGTGCATCAAGTTCTATCTTGTTCCTGTACTGTTTAGACTAATTGTGAGGGCAGATATATATTTTCAGCTCTGATGTACTTTCCAGCTGTGTATTTCAACTTACACTATTTGGAAATGTGGCTTCAGCATAACATAGAATGATTTCCACACTACTGTAGACATGTGATGGTCAAATAATAGATTACCATCTACATGCATCTCCAAGTCCCTGACTACTGTGTCAACTCTTAGGTGTGTGTTCTTAATATGATAATTACCAGGGGTAGATTACTTTCCAAAGGACTATTATGCATTTTGCGTTTTCAGTTTCAGTCCATGGCTCTGACACAAGTTATTTGTCTGTGTTTGCCCTTCCTGGAGAATATTAGTGTTGGCAGGGGATTCTCCTAATTTTTACAGTTGTCAGCAAATGTGGTCATCCAGAGACACTTGACATTGTCCTTGATTGAAGAGAAGTAAATGCCAAAAAGGAAAGGTCCCAGGTCCGATCCCTGAGGGACTCTGCTTGTGACTAGCCTCATTGTAGAGGTGGACTCCTCAGTTCTAACTTCCTGTGTCCTGCCTGTGAGCCAGCTGGCTATCTACTGGGTAACATAAAGGGTTACACATAACCTCTTGAGTTTATCAATGATGCCTATGTAGGGTACTGTGTCAAATACTTTGGCCAGGTCAAAGTAGGCAGTGTGAACAATTCTGCCCTTATCCATTTTTTTGGTGACCTTCTCAAAGAGGTTTACCAGGTTGAGTAGGCATGACCTGCACTTGATGAAACTAAAAAAGGGGTTGGGTCTAGTGTTTGGAGATTACCTATGTCATTATTACTCCTTTCCTTCATAATTCTTTTCATGGCTTTGCATATGTGACTAGTAAGACTTATGGGTCTGTAGTTTCCAAGGTCTGTAAACAGCTCACTTTTACAGAGAAGGATGACTGTTGCTATTTTCCATTCATGAGGCACAAAGCCTGTTTGGAGACTATGATTAAATAGGAATTCTAGAGATCCTAAGAGGTCATGTTTCATGCTATTTAGAAGACAACCTGTAATATTGTCTTGGTCCATCAATACAATATTCTTGGCCTTAGAGAGAGCATTGAGGACCTGTCCCCTAGTGATAGTATGGGAATTATATTTGCTGTTATTTCCTGATAGGAGATTGATGGGGAGAGAGAGGAGTAAAGTTAAAGCTGAATTTGTCTGCCAGTAGGTTTTCTATATCTTCTGGCACAGTATAGGTGGCTGCTTTAACAATGAGCTCTGCACACAATTGTGTACTGTCTTTGAGATTGCAGACATAAGTAAAGAATATCTTGTGGCTGTCCTTGGCCTGGGAGGCCAAGAGTACCTCAAATTTGGCTTTGGTAGACTTTATTTGCCCTCTGAGTTGTTTGTTTAGTTTGATGAGAGTGCTTTTAACCTACTGGGTACTACACCTCCTACGTTTTGTCATGATTTTCTTCCTTCTGTTATACAGCCCATTGATGTGATTCCACATATTCTATTCTGTGAAGAGTTCTGCATAGGCAGCAGTGTTGTCATAGTTTATGGGGGCTTGAAATGTTGCCAGGTTATCACTTAATAGTTGGAAGTTAGCCTTAGAGTAGCTCCTAAACATACCAAGGTAAGCTGAGATTCCAGGTTTTATTTCTACTTCAAAAGAGACTGTTTTATGTTCTGACTGTAACAGAGAAGACATTACACCTAGGGGATGTGCAGTGTTCTTCCACATTAGTGAGGACAAGATCCAGTAGGTTTGCGCCCCTGGTCAGTGTATTAACAGTCTGGTCCAGGGAGTCTGTATTTACAAAATCCAGGAATCTCAATGCTGCACATTTAGTGTCATATATAATTCTTATGTAGTAGTGAGATAGTTAAAGTATAAATAAGGTACTGGGTTGTGTGATAAGTGTTAGAAAAATATGTATTAATATGTGTTTGCTTAATAAATTAATAATCAAGTGTTTTTAATATGCTTTTCATTCTATTTCTTATGTACTGTGATTTTTATAAATTGAGTTTCATATGAGGCCGAAAATAATCCTTATTGAAAGTGCAGCATGCTTACTGAAACTTGCAAGTTGCCCTCTGACCTAGTAACTGCTAGCACAGCAATATTCTTGTTTATGCCTTATGGAAATGTACTTGAAAAGCAGGTGTTAATCTGCTAGGTCAGAAGCATATGAATAGACAATATACCATTGAATAAATGTAATGATTCTAGACAGACAGCCTTGTTCAGAGGAAGGGAACCTCTGCAGCTGCAGTAGTTTAGAGATAAGTTAGACAAAGGCTTTTTAGAGAAATGAATTGCTAGCATTGTGTTCGATTTAGCTATACTATCTTGAATGTAACATAACAAGTATATAACTGAAAGTAACCAAGGCCATGTTGTTTTCCTCAGGATGTTTCACATAAAAATTGTTTAAATCAGCAGAAAATCATGGGAAAGATGGTCAGCAGATGATGACCAAAAGGTGGTAATTCGTTACGTCAGCATGGTAGGACAGGATTAATTTGATAACCTATAAAAATGAATGCATTTCCTGTTTCTGGTTAGACAAACTCTGTATTAGCACGTTTTTGTCTCCTTGCTGCAAGATTAAAGTGCCTTAACCTGAACCTACCGTGTTTTGATCATTTTTAAAGTATATTTTTCCTTTGACAGATTGGTCCTTCGGACCGGAATACGTATCTCTCGCTCTGGACCTAGGTCAGAATTGGGCCTGGTGGCATGCATCCGTATGGAGAAGAGGCCAAATCAGCTCTTCTACTTTGAAAGACCTCCAACTGAATTGTCGTTCGAAAGAGGCCAGCCACTGTTTCTGATCTGGGATTGGAGGACGAGTCAACGATCCGGTGGATCAACTCACGGAGGGTCAGGTAAGGAGGAATTACCTTATTTTTGTTTCAAGATCAGGGACTAGTTACAGAATTATTCTTTTTTTTTGTCAGGTAAATTGCTTATGCAAATTAGAGACAGAAGAAGGTATTACTGTTTTTTGTCATAGATCAGGGAAACAGAATAGGTAGACAGTTATTCTAGAGAAACTGTGAAAAAGGTGTAGATTTGTGGTACCACGTGATAGAAAGGGTTACGTAACAATTTACAGCTTAGCTAAGATGCCAATGGGAAATCAGTGCACAAAAAGCTCCCGGGACACGCCCCTAACTGAAGACGTGAAGTATATGCAATTACAGCGTTCCGATAATGTTAAATATTATAGCAAATGGGTCGATAAGTACAAATTCGAGGGTAATTTAGATAAACTCGCACTTATGAAACTTGTAAAACAGTTAAAAATAGATGCGAAAGGCAAATTAAAAAAGCAGAGACAATTAGGAGTCCCTCAGGCGCACAGGTGGCTTGAGGAAGCAAATCGTAGGGAGCAAAGAATTAAAAATTCAAAAACGATGTTTTTAGACAAAGAAGATAATAATTTAGTAATAGCGACGTCCCCTCCTTCGCCCCTCCACTTCCGTTACCAGAATATGAAGCGAGTGGACATGCTGATCCACCTCCGCTATACCCAGCTGTCCCTGCAAAAGCACAACCGTTTGTCAGGGATCCCATCGAGACCAGGTCTCGAACACGCGACTTGAGGAGGGAAATTGAATTAAATGAGTTAAATAGAACATCACAAGCTATGAGCGAAGAAGAGATATGTCCGCTCATAGAAGTACCGAATCCTCAGGCAGGACAGGCAGGACAAGATCCGACTCTTTTAGTTTATAGACCGTGGACACCGGAAGATATCTGGAAAGCCACAGAAGGTATTCCCCACCCAAAAGTGAATTTTAGGAAGTTTTTAGAAGATTTACAAGGTATGAGATTAAGTTACCATTTGAATGGAGAGGAAGTAGAAAAAGTAGTTAGACAAATTGTAGGTCCAGATTGGCACATGATTTGTGGCAGCTGGAATCCTCGTGATGCACAACTTAGACCACTCCCACATACTGACGCAGAACTAGATGGCAGAGTGAAAGGTCTGACAGACCGAATCTCTAAAAAGTAGAAGCCTAGGGCTGATTGGACTTGTATTAATCAATGTATACAGCAGGAAAAAGAAACGGTAGATGGGTACTATGCCAGATTATTAGAATGCTTTAACAATCATAGTGGCATGACAGTTCCTGAAAAATCAAGCGAATGATTCCCCGTATGAACAACAATTGAAAAACACATTTTTGAAAGGGTGCATTGCACCTATTAGTGGCTTCATTACGAAGTATATGATAGATCATCGAACAAGTAGGTTACAAGCCTTACTTGAATATGCTAGACATGCAGAAAGACATTTTAATAGTAAAAAGAAAAAGAAAACCCAAGTATTTTCAGCAGAAGATAGGTCAGAAGTATTTGTAGTACAAACTGGGAAAAAGGGTAAGAAAAATGCCCAGGGAAATAAACAATCTGACAAACGATCAGAAGATTTTGAAGAAAGAAAGAAAAAGGGTGAGTGTTTTAAGTGCGGAAAAAAAGGACATTTAGCAAGGGATTGCAGGCTAAATAAGAAGGCGACTACAGAAAATAAGGAGGATGAGGAATGACTATATGATAGTCAGGAATCATTGAGTGAAAGTGAGCAGGAAAAGGTAAGTGTAAATGTGATAGCAGGTGAAGAGGATGTGACACAAGGGGTAGAGGATATATATGAATACACAGACGTAGAAGAAAATGAAATTTTGGACCTAGCTCTTTTGAGCTTAGACCTTTACTTAGCAGATACAAAACCGGAAGTGATGCTTCTGGTGGAGGGGAGGGAAGAAAAATGTTTGTGTGACTCAGGGGCTTCACGGACCCTGATACACCCTTCCAAACTACCGGAAGATACAGAATCACCAGACTATATACTAGTGAAAGCAGCTAACAGACAGCTATATCGGGAGCCACTCTCCCGTGACATTACAATAATAGACCCTGTTTCAGGGATGACTCAGAAAAGTAAAATTGTAGTTTCTGCAAAATGCCCAGTGAATCTTTTGGGTAGAGATTTAATGCAGATATTTGGCATAGCAGTAGTTCCAACCATGCAGGGTTTGGAAGCACAGCGACAAATGGACACTTTTGTAGTGTGACCGGAGGGTGAAATGCATTATTGGTACAGCCAGAACTTGGTTACGACTGGTCCAGGGGCAGTAACCGAAGAACTAATGAATGTTGCTATCAGCAAGTTCCCCTCCCTCGTCACTGACAAACAACATTTGTTGCATTGTACTCTATATTACTGTAATAGACCAGGTCCTGATAAAGATTATGAACGAGAATTGTTTCAGAACCATGCAAATAGGCTGGTATTGCGAAATTTGTACTGGGATGCAGAAGGGAACAGTGTAGCAAGCTGTTCATTGCCCCAGGAATTTTTGACACTCTACAAATCTAATCGACTGCCCCATGTTAGTTTGACTAAGAATAAAACTTTAAAATGGGCAGACTTAGGTGAGAAAGTCACAAGGTGGGGAAAAACAGACAGAACTAGAACTCTCAGAACAAGGAGTACAGAAACAGAAATTGAATTGGATCACACAGACACACCCAGCTGTACACTCACAGGCCAGTGAGGATAGCTGAGTATTACTATTATTAGAAGAAGAGGAAAAAGCCTTGCGAGACATACCAGACATTCTCTGGTCAGCAGGGAAATCAGATGTAGGATTAATACGAACAGCAGGACCAGTTACCATAACGCCAAAGTCAGCTTTTAGACCCCAGAAAAGACAGTATCCCTTGAGAAAGGATGCAGAGGTAGGAATCAAACCTATCATAGCAGCCTTACTCAAGGAAGGAGTCTTAATAGAATCCCCTGATTCACCATGTAACACACCCTTATTTCCTGTCAAGAAAGCAAACGGGGAATGGCGCATGGTCCAAGATCTACAAGCAGTGAACAATGCAGTTATACCTAGAGCACCAACGGTGCCAGATCTACATACCTTACTGAATGATTTAAAGCCAGAACAGAAATATTTTTCAGTGGTAGACATAAGTAATGCATTTTTCTCGATACCGATACACCCTGACAGCCAATATTGGTTTGCATTTACATTTCAGGGAAAGCGGTATACATATACCAGATTACCGCAGGGGTATTGTGAAAGTCCAGTGATATTTGCACAAGAAATGGCAAGCAACCTGGCGGGATTTATCCCACCGAAAGGTAGTCAGATTCTACTTTATGTAGACGACATTCTGCTGGCAGCCCCCACCCAGCAAGAATGCAAAGAAGACACAATAGTTTTGTTACAATTCTTAGCTACTCAAGGTCACAAAGTGAACAAAGACAAGTTACAGCTTTGGAGAAAACAAGTTAAATACTTAGGATATGTAATATCCAAAGAAGGTAGAATATTAGATAAAGACAGAAAAACAGCGATTTTACAAGCACCTAGACCAGCTACTAAGAAGGAAATGATGTCCTTCCTGGGAACTACTAATTTTTGTCGGAGTTGGATACCAAACTATGCTTTGGAATCTGCTCCACTGGCTGATTTAATATTTAAAAAGCCGATGGCTGCACAGGATTTATTACAATGGACACCTGAAGCAGAAGCAGCTTTCTGTAAGCTGAAACAATTGATAGCATCATCCTTAGTTTTAGGATTACCAAACTATAACAAGCAGTTTATTCAAACTGCATATTGTAAGCAAGGTTATATGACATCAGTGTTGACACAGCAACATGGGAACAAACAACGCCCCATAGCTTATTATTCATCACAGTTAGATCCAGTGGCACAGTCTTTGCCCCACTGTGTACAAGCAGTAGTTGCAGCTGCAATGGCAGTACAGGCTTCAGCCTCAGTAGTATTATTCCACCCTCTCACATTGAGCATGCCTCATGCAGTCGCAATCATTTTACTGCAAGAAAAAGTAGCATATCTTTCTCCAGCTAGGCATCTTTCCTGTATGACCATTCTGTTGGGCCAATCTCATATGACAATTGAACGATGCACAACTTTGAATCCGTCAACTTTGCTTCCAACCCCTGTAGATGGCAAACCGCACTGCTGCCTGCAGGAGATTGAGCAAAAGACACTACCTAGACAAGACCTTACAGATGTTCCCTTGGATGATGCCGAGGAGACATGCTATGTGGATGGCTCGTGCAGGAGGGGTCCTACAGGACAGAACCTAGTGGGGTATGCAGTCATTTCTGATACTGAAACTTTAGAAGCAAAATCTTTGCCATACAACTTATCTGCACAAGCAGCAGAATTGATTGCCCTAACAAGAGCATGTACCTTAGCAAAAGGTAAGAAAGTGAACATTTATACTGACAGTCAGTATGCTTTTTCTACTGTACATGTTTTTGCACAACAGTGGAAAAATAGAGGAATGATAACATCTACTGGTAAACCGATTAATCATGCGCAACTTATTTTAGACTTGTTAGATTCAATTCAGTTACCTAAGAAAGTAGCTATTTGCAAATGCGTAGCTCATACAAAACAACAGGATAGAATTTCAAAAGGTAATGCATGGGCTGATACAGCTGCAAAGCAGGCAGCTTCAGCCACAGAAACTTTTCTTTTGAGCGAGGAATTACAACCCTCAGAGACTTTAGATTTAGAAATGTTAAAAACAATGCAGACACTTACTACAAATCTTGAGAAACAAAAGTGGATAAAACGAGGAGCAATCCTCGAGAAGGGACTGTACATCTCCAAGGAAAAGAAACCAATTTTGCCATTTAATTTATTTAGATATGCAGCATTGTTGAGCCATGGGCAGAGCCATGTCTCAACAGAGGGGATGGTACAGTTAGTGAATCGAATGTTTACAACCTATGGGTTTACAAACTATACAAAAAAATTTTGTGCAGTATGCCATGTTTGTAACAAGCATCATGCACAAGGGGCATTGAAGCCTAAGCGAGGGAATTTTCCAACACCACCATATCCATTCCATACCATTTGTATGGACTTCATAGAATTGAATAAATGTGAGAATAAGAAATACTGCTTAGTTATTATAGACATGTTTTCCAAATGGGTAGAAGCGTTTCCAACTAAAAACCCAGATGCAGCTATGGTTGCAAAGGTCCTTGTTAAAGAAATTATACCCAGGTTTGGGATACCGGAAAAGATTTATAGTGATAATGGTACACATTTCGTGAACCAAACAATTCAGCAACTTAGTCGTTACTTTGGAATATCGTTAAAGAATCACTGTGTGTATCACCCCCAATCTGCAGGACTAGTAGAGTGGCACAATGGGGTACTAAAGAATAGACTTAGGAAATTGATAGAAGAAACACAGAAAAATTGGGTGCATTGCTTGCCTTTAGCACTGTTGAGTATGAGAACTGTTCCAAATATGAAGGAATTAACTCCTTTTGAAACTTTGTTTGGGAGGGCATATTATACACCTCAGTGGAAACCTCTCATGTCTACAGAGCAGGAGGCTGACAGTTCACTTGCAGGATATATGAGGAGATTTTTGAATAACAAACTTTTGCAGTTAAATTCTGTTTCAGATAAAGAGCAACCAAAATCGGAAGCACCAGTAGCCCCAGGCAATTGGGTCTGGGTGAAGATTACGAAATGGAAGAATTGGAGCTCTCCGAAGTGGGAAGGTCCGTACCAGGTACTGCTGTCAACACCCACCACAGTCAAAATCGCGTAACAAGCCTCTTGGATCCATTTGACACACTGTAAACTGGTTAAAAACTTTGAACTGGACAAAAACCTTGTTACTGTTGCACAACAAGAACAAGAGTGAGTAGAGACACTGAACAATTTCAGAAAACTTGTATGATTGTTTTTGTTGCAATATTGATCACACTGTTCTTTTTGCTGTGGCCATACTTTTTTCCTGCCACAAAGGTTGAATTGATTAGACGTAATGAACCAAACATAGACTGGCATCCGAACTTTAACACTTATCAGGCAATTACACGTGTATATGCAGAGACTTTCAATGTTTTGAACTGCTGGGTCTGTACGGCCATACCAACAGCATATGGGGGTTTGTTAATGACTGCTATCCCCCTAGGGGTCAATGAGACCTGGGAAAATCTGTTTTTTGACAAAGTTGCTATTAAAGCACAAGATAAGGTAGCACTGTATTTGCCTGTGACACAAAAAGGAATTGTATGTTTTTATAAAAATGACTCCATCCAAGTTGGGTGGAGTAAATGTAATGTTACTGTACAGTACAAATGTTATAGAAAACCAAATGATTTGAGTGGATCTTGTAGTACAGATTATGACTCATTTTTGAAATCTATGCATAAAACTCTTGATCAGGTACAGCACAATCCTGTACTTTTCAAACAGTTATCGGTGATAGATAAGAAAATGTTTCATGCAGGGCAGTCGTTTCGTAACAAAGTAATGACAAAAGTAGAGGACTGTTATTTTGTATGTGGGAAAAAAGCATATAAATGGTTACCTGAGAATTGGTCTGGCAGTTGTTTTTTGGGATACCTGGTTCCGGCCATCTGACACACTGCAGCCTTGCCTCAAGGGAGTATTTGAAATACTCGAGACGTAACCAAAAAGACTGTTAAGAAAGCGGAGAATCCAGTGGGACGAATCAAAGCAAGGTGGAAAAACCATCGTAATGTGGGAACCAAACTTGTGCACATGGACTTGAACGATGCTGTTATATCCTGGGCAGGTATATCACCCATGTATGGCGGAGTTAAATCAATATGGGAACTGCGAAAACTGTCTAAACTTCTCGAAATAATGAGTAATGCAACTTTTTCTGCCCTTGAACTGATAACTGATGAACTGAATGCCATGAGAACTGTAGTGCTTCAAAACCGAATGGCTCTTGACTTCACCCTAGCAGCGAGAGGTGGGACTTGCGCTTTAATCAAAGAAGAATGCTGTGTGTTTATTCCTGACCATCAGCATGAGATAAACGATCATCTCAAGGTGATTCAGCAAGTGTCGGCCATGACCAAACCAGGCCCAAACCCTCTGACAGAGTTTTTTCAGAATGCCTTTGGGGGTGGGGTTCCATCTTTATGAACATACTGATTGCTATTGGGGTAGGTTTACTCCTAATAGGCGCTTGTATTTGTTGAGGAATCCACTGCATGAAGAAATTAATTAAGGAATTCATAGATATATCCGTATCTGAAACTATGTATCAAAGTACTGAATTTGAAGAGCTGCTAGAATGTGAGACGCTTTCATAAAAGTTTAAACTAAATGACTTTCTTAACTGCAAATCCTAAATGGAAGAGGTTAGGAAAAGAAGCAAACTGTTTATCCTTTTTTGAAAATAGAATAAAAAGTATTAACAGGAGGGAGATGTTAGAAAATATGTATTAATATGTGTTTGCTTAATAACAAATTAATAATCAAGTGTTTTAATATGCTTTTCATTCTATTTCTTATGCACTGTGATTTTTATAAATTGAGTTTCATATGAGGCCGAAAATAATCCTTATTGAAACTGCAGCATGCTTACTGAAACTTGCAAGTTGCCCTCTGACCTAGTAACTGCTAGCACAGCAATATTCTTGTTTATGCCTTGTGGAAATGTACTTGAAAAGCAGGTGTTAATCTGCTAGGTCAGAAGCATATGAATAGACAATATACCATTGAATAAATGTAATAATTCCAGACAGACAGTCTTGTTCAGAGGATGGGAACCTCTGCAGCTGCAGTAGTTTAGAGATAAGTTAGATAAAGGCTTTTTAGAGAAATGAACTGCTAGCATTGTGTTCGATTTAGCTATAGTATCTTGAATGTAACATAACAAGTATCTAATTGAAAGTAACCAAGGCCATGTTGTTTTCCTCAGGATGTTTCACATAAAAATTGTTTAAATCAGCAGAAAATCATGGGGAAGATGGTCAGCAGATGATGACCAAAAGGTGGTAATTCGTTACGTCAGCATGGTAGGACAGGATTAATTTGATAACCTATAAAAATGAATGCATTTCCTGTTTCTGGTTAGACAAACTCTGTATTAGCACGTTTTTGTCTCCTTGCTGCAAGATTAAAGTGCCTTAACCTGAACCTACCGTGTTTTGATCATTTTTAAAGTATATTTTTTCCTTTGACAATAAGTGCTTCCAGTAAGCTTAAATACATGTTATGGGTTTCCTGGGTCATAGATGGGGACCTGTAGCTTGCAAGGAAGTGGTATGGGATTTTGCTAATGGTGATTCGAACATGGAGAAGCTCAGGTGCATCATCCTGCTTGACCAGCCTTGAGGTATATTTATTTTGATGTAAATTGAGACACCTCCACCTTTAGTCCCTGTATATGTAGCAGATGGTTTAATTGTCTAGAAGACATTACAGTCTTGCACTGCCAGTGTGCTTTTCATGGTTTAAAACAGCTCTCAGACATCAGCATTCTCTAGAGTGAGGATAGCTTTTAGGGAGTGGAGTTTCTTGTTTAGACTCCTAGCACTGAACAGTAACACCTTTAGATTTTCTTGTTTTTGATTTGCTATGTTGGAAGCACTTGCAGTTTGGCATTGCCTAAAAATGGCACTAAGGTTTTAGTTAATGTTCAAAAGCCTCAGGGGGAGAGGTGCAGACCATCCCTGCCTAACAACATGATCTGTTGACCATCTCCTCCATGCTAACAAATATTATACCCCCTTAGTCATTTTCTGTTCATATTGTGGTACCATCCTCTGTTTGGGCAAGATCTATACAAAACAATGTGTACAGCTCTTTGTGTGATCATGTCTCTGTGCAACTGTACACTTTGGGTGACTTTGTAGATACTGGAAGATATGATGCATGTTTCTTTGCCCAGACTGAAGGGTGACATAACTGATGTAGACATATGATGCATGTTTCTGTGCCCCAGACTGAGGGGTGACATAGCTCATTGGTAGACGGCAGCAGCTGCATTGCAATGCTATGTCAAGTGATAACCTTGGCACTCAGAATTTCTGAATGACATTAGTAACACTGGTCAAGAAGACTGTCTCATTTACATAACTTTGTACACCATAGGCACTCTGCTTTCACTGTAACATATGTTGGTACTCATGCACTTTCTTTTCTGAACAGCGTTCAACCTTTTCCTGTCCATTTCTTACAGTACTAGACCCTTAAACCGAGCATTACATATATAAATCACAGACATCATATTCACACAGACAGCTGATTTGTTTTCCTTTTAGAACTAATGTGATTTTTTAAGTGGCTCCATGCCACAAAAGGATAAAGTCTTTACAGTGCCTCAGACAAACTGTATTTAGCAGTACAGGTGCTGGAGGAACCACAAGGAGGAGGAGGATGGGAGTGGACAGCCACCATCAGCTCAGAGAAAGACAACCTACAGTTCCTGCAACAACAATGTTTAGAGCCTAGTGAGATGTGCACTGATAGTGCTTGGTTGAGGGGCTGCTGATGCAATGAAGTCCGCATGCACCTCCCAAGACAGAAACTGTGGAGTTCATAAGTCTGCCACAGAATGGGGGGGGGGGATAAACTACAATTCCAGCAGTAGTATGACACTGTACCAACATCCATGATCTTCTCACCGGCCTTGCATGTCAGTCAGGTTGAGCAGGTCAGCCCAAGTGAGGTCTGGTAGGCATGGTGAATAAGGACAGGAGCTGGTGGCAGCTGATAGTCAGCCATAGGAATGGAAAAAAAAAACAAATATGGATTTTTTTTAGAATATTCTAAATCTGATGACTTGTAATATGCTGGGGGGGGGGGGGACAACATAGCAAATGGAAATATATGTGACTTTCTTTAAATAATATCCTCAATTGCAAACACCATTAGTGGTTTGTTTAGGAATAATGATTATATCCCATTTTTTTAAAACACTGCGTGTAAGTCTGAATAGTCTACATTGCTGCATGATGGTGAAAAACTGACCTGTAACACAGTCTGATGCTGTATGTCTCATTGCAACTACATTTTATAATGAAGAGTGACAAATATTACTGAACTGTTTACATACATTAGGTATGGTTAACTGATAAGATCTGGATTGTAACAAGATATTGGTTATGGCAGAGTGAAAATTATCAAAGAGAAGAGGAAATGAAAAATATGAGAATATAAAAGTCAACAGACAGAGAGGGAGACAGAGAGAAATAAATAATGCTTCAGACAGAATGAAGAATATTATTATTTGTGTGAAGAGTGGAAGCTGACCAAGGGAAGAATGCAACAAACAAAAAAGAAAATGCAATCAAATCACTTAAACAAATATAAACATATGTCTTCTTAAATATTTATTTTTGGCAATGGCACTTGGTAAATTGCCAAAGTGAATGGCTAGAAAAGACAAAATAAAAAATTTTCAAAGGTTGAAGGGAGAGTTCTGTCCTAACCACATGCAAGCCTGTTATAACAAGCAAAATGAGAAAACACATACTTTTTACTAGTTTTAAATGGTAAATAGTTTCACAGAATGTTGATAAGAGAAACAAAGGAAGAAAAATGTAAATTCAGAAAGAAATTTAAGGTGAAGCACTGTAGGTAGCTCATGTCCACTTTCTGCATGAAACAAATAACTCAAAAAGGCACAATTACAGCTGAATCAGGCCATAGTCATTCTGTTGGTAAACCATATGATTTGTGCCACTAGCTTTGAATGGAAAATATCTCCACGGAGATCTCCAAAGGGGAATCAAAAGAAAAATAACTAATCTCGGACAGATATATAATTATTTTCTAAGGTGTAGTACTATAGGCAGTCTATATCTACTTTCTTTATTCTAGTATGATATAACTGACTAAACTGAACTATTCTGAAGTTTTTGGCACATGTTAAGCTGAATCTGGCCTAAGTCATTCTCTCTTTTTTTCCATAATTGTCTTAAATAACATAATTTAGCATCCAATGTGTAAGAGTATGCATGTGTGTTCTGATTTAATATAAACATTCATAATATTAAAAAGGTGCTCTCAGAAATGAATTGTAGGATCATAGGAGGTTACTAGGCTAATGGCCCCAGGGCCCCTTATAAGCCTAGCCAAGTTCAACCCATGTTACCAAGGATGTCTGGCTCAAGCAGACACTAAAATCAACACATATTGCCCCTATCTAAGAAGGACACAGGTGGAAAACCTGGGGTGAATTTCTGGCTACCTATCCAATCGTCCAAATTACACTTAAATAGGGCAAACAAGGGTCTTTATTTAACATGCATAGGAAGTTTGTTCCAAAGGTGGGGTAACCTCTGTGAGGCAAATCTATCTCCTCACCAAGTTCTGTTGATGTCACATACCAAGTTAAGCTGGTTTGAGTGAGTGACCCTTATGCTATTTGACTTGTGAATGTGCAGCATTTCCATTAAGGCTGGATCAGAGACTGCTCTATATGCAAGGCACAGGTCACCTCTGAGTAGTCTGTACGATACAGAGTAAAGTGACAATGATTTCAGTCTGTCCGCATAACACAGATCTTGAAGACCCTGAATTTTCATTGTAAGGAAGCTTTGTGGTCTCTCCAATTGCTGCAGGTATTTGGAAAGGAACATCCAAATGGGAGCAGTGTACTCTATTATTGGCATGATGAGGGAAGAGTACGGGGGGTTATACCTCTGTTTTCTGGAGGCAATGCGCTTGCTTATGAGATTAGCAATACAAAATGCCCTTCTTACCATTGTGGAGACATGGTGATCGAAGTTAAGGTTGCTGTCGACCTGTGTGCCCAGATCTCTCACCACTGACTGTGTGCTTAGGGTACTGCTATTGATATGGTAGTTTGCAGGAACATCACCCTTGCTGAAGGGGATGATAATGCATTTTTTTGCATTACATTTTAGACCATGACTTTGGCACCAGTCATTAGTCTGCATAAGACCTTCTTGCAGCATGATGACATCTCTAGGGGTTTCAATGATTGTTCTCAGTTTGCAGTCATCAGCAAACTTTGTCAGCCATAGTCCTTTAGTTTTAGCCTGCACTTCAGAGAAGTAGATTCTGGACAGTAGGGGTCTCAGAACCAAACTCTGTGGAACACCACTGGTTATGGATCTGCTGGAGAAGATGGAGTACCCTATTTTGACTGTATGAGTACTATCAATGAGCCAGTTTGCAAGCCACCTGACAATATATGGGTTGATACCCAGTTTTTAAATTTTCTCCAAGTCTTTTGGGTTTCTAATACCATGACAGGAATGGAGTCCATTCCTAAGTCAAAGTGCATTTAAGTTCATGAAATTATTATTGTTTCAGTCTTTGATGTCAGCCAGAAGTGCTCTTCGCAGCACCAGCAATATGCACAGTAATGACTCCTACTACAATTTGTTTGGGGTTACATGTATTGGTAACATATCTAAATATGATTGTAGATTCCTTTTTTATAAGACCCATTGCTTCTACTACTATTGGAAATGTCTGGGTATCTTTTTTCCACATTACTCTCATTTCTGCCTTTAAATCCTGATATTTTATGACTTTGTCTCTCTGTACGCAGACACTGTAGTCACTGGACGTGGTGATTTCCATGATCAATGTTACTTTTGCCTTCTTTTCATGGACCACTATATCCAAGTTTTCAAGTATCTATCTTTTGAACTGTTGGTAATGGGTGATCCCATGTGATGTAGACTTCATCATTTTCTATGATGCTTTGTGGCTCATGTTTCCAGTGTTTTCAGCCACTTCAGTACCATAATGTTTGCACAATCCCCAGTGCAATAGTCTTGCCACATTAATATACCTTTCAGTATACACTCCTTCTGCCATTAGTATGTCACAACCAGCAACAAGGTGTGGAACTGTGTCCAGTTCTGTTTTACAAAACCTACATTTGTCTGTTTCTCCCACATGTTCACTGGACTTTGCAAACCAACATGTACTTAACCGTCTATCTTGGGCCGCTGATATTAACCTCATCATGATACTCAGCTGGGTGAGTTTATCAATGATGCTTGAGTGAGGAATTGTGTCAAAGGCCTTGGCAAAGTCTATGCAGGCCATATACACAGATGTGCCCCTCATCTAGGGCTTTGGTGACTGTCTCAAAGAAGTCCACCAAGTTTAACATGCATGATCTCCCCTTAACAAAGCCAAACTTGGTGAGGTCAAGCATTTTGAGATTTCCTATATCTTTGTTAATAAGGTCCATGATGATTAGTTCCATGGCCTTGCAGATAAGGCTGGTCAGACTAATGGGTCTATATATTCCAGGGTCCATGAATGCACCTTATTTGTGCAAAGGGATGATGGTAGCTGTTTTCCATTCCACTGTGACAAAGCCAGTGCTTAGGCTGTGATTGAAAGCATGCCCAATGGTGATGCTAATTCCTGCTTTAACCCATGTAGAACACAGCCCGGGATATTGTCTTGTGCCATAGAGGCTGTGTTTTTGGCTTTAGAGAGGGCGTTTAAGACCTGCTCCTTGGAAATACTAGGTGGGGGACAGGTGTTAGGGATGCTTTGGAGTATATGTGGCAGGGACAGGTGAGTGAAGTTTTTACTGAACCTGTCAGCCAGCAGGTTTGCTATATCCACAGGTTCTATATATGTAGTAGCAATAACTATGAGTTCAGCACCATACCTCCAAACTGTACTGAATTACTTGTTTTTTACCGAGTTTTGGGGTCGAAATAATGGGGTGCCATGATTCCTGAGTGGCACCCTTTAATTTGTGAATTTCTCAGCACTTTTAATTTAAATTTTATTTCCTGGCTTTTTAAGCTTAAGTCATCATGCACACAATAATGTCAGCTTCATGAAATGGCCTGCCAGCCTGTCGGAATTGAGCTGAAGCTCAGTGTGCCTGCATTTCCATCTGGAAACTGCTCAAATCCTTAGCGGGAATAACTGTGATGCATTTTTAATGTTGCCAAACTGGATATCTATGCTGCGGCTTTTTCTATGCTGCTGAACTGGATATATTGCTGCCATCTACAGAAGAATGAGCCAAGCCATTTTCATAAGAAGCAAAGCTGCCTGGAAAGGTAGGGAGGTTGTGTTGTGTGTGAGTGCTGCCGAGGTAGCAAGGTTGTGTGCGTGAATGCTGCTAAGGTAGTTAGGTTGTGTGTGTGAATGCTGCCGAGGTAGGGAGGTTGTGTGTGTGAATGCTGCCGAGGTAGGGAGGTTGTGTGCGTGAATGCTGCCAAGGTAGGGAGGGTGTGTGTGTAAATGCTGCTGAACTGGATATCTATGAGGTTGTGTGAGAATGCTGCCGAACTGGATATCTATGTTGCTGCCGTGACATTTTCATTTGAAGTGCTGGAAAGGGTGGGTTTTCATTTGAAGTGTTGGAAAAGGTGGATTTTCATTTGAAGTGCTGGAAAGGATGTGTGTGTGTGTGTGTGTGTGTGTGTGTGTGTGTGTGTGTGTGTGTGTGTGTGTGTGTGTGTGTGCGTGTGTGTGTGTGTGTGTGTGTGTGTGTGTGTGTGTGTGTGTGTGTATAAAATGCCCCAGGTGAATATACCTGGTGGCTAGAGGAGGCACTCAGGCTCAAACCTTATACCTTGGGTGCAGTTAACAAGAGCCTAAAGTTCCTACCCACCACCCTTCTGAAAACATTCTATATTTATGCCTCATATTTTTGTTCTGTTCCTCATAAAAGCTGTGTTTTTTCTGGATTTCAGTGAAGGATTGAATTCACTAAATAATGACAGGAATTTGAACTTCAGACTTCATATTCTTCAGAAAATAAATGGTAACTCCATACCTTTCATTCTAGCAATTTTCTAATTTTAGTAAGATCAATATTTGAAATGTGTCTTTATTTTTGGGGCTGTATTCCCCCATTCTTGGCTTTGTCTAGGTTTTTTGTGCTAAGAGGTTGAGAGCTATAGTGAGAAGTTAGAAATTAATTCTGTATTCCACCATTATTGACTTTGTCCAAGTTTTTTGTGCTAAGAGTTTGAGAGCTATGGTAAGAAGTGAGAACTGAATTCAATAAATGATAGCAATTTAAGTTTCAGTCTTTCCATTGTTCAGGAAACTCCTGATTTGTCATAGTGGTATGTTGCTCTGACTGTAGTGCACAAGGCCCTGGTTCCAAGACTTGGCAGTGAAATGCATGGTGGTAACACAACATTTTATTCTAGCAACTTTCCAAAATTATAAAAGCAATGTTTAAAATGTTTCCCTGTTTTATTTGAGCTTTTGCCCCCCGCCCAATACATTTTGGCTTTTTCCAGATTTCTTGTGCTGCAAATTTGAGTGACACAGTTGAGTGTCGAATGGATTTTACAAGTAGCTGAGAGCTTCATGGGAAGAGAAGTTTAGTGTTGCTTATGCTGAGTCTGCTTGCATTGTTAATAGCATAACAGGTTAAATACTTGCTTTTGATGCAGAAGGCTGTGGGTTCTACTACCACAGTATGTAAATGCATTACTGATACTGTACTGTGGTGTTGTACTTTTAAAGGGGGTGGATGTAACAAGTCAAGGGTGTAGCTACAGATACAACAGAAGTGAGAAAATGTCATGCACAAGGGCATTTGTGCCTCTGTGGAAAGAGCAAAAAATATCATTAACCCAAATTCAGGTACAGAAAATCATAATTATGTTCTATGCTGCATTATAAGAAAAATATTTTAAACAAGTACAGTACATTTTCTAGCATTCAAGATAAAACACATTTATGATGAATGTAGGAGAGGGTCTGTCAGTACTTGGACTAAAAATTGGAAGTCTTAAAACATGCAGTTCACCTAGTTTATTTTGCTGTGCATTTACAGCTATTGCGTTGGTCTGATAACACAAATCAGAGTAAGTCAAGTAAAAAACTGAAATTGAAAATAAGTTTGAGAAGATATGCAAGATGTCCATGGCTTACACTATTATCATTACACACACACACACACACACATATATATATATATATATATATATATATATATATATATATATATGTATATAATTGTTTGTGTGTGTATGGAAGTAGACTTTTATGATGAAATTGGGCAGTTTTGGCATTACTGGTTCATGCATTTTGTTTCATTGCCTACTGGAAAAATGTTCAAACAATAAATTTAAAATGTGCTCTAAGTCTAAGAAGTGTGCTGTATTATACAAGGAATCTAATAAAGTTAGAAAGGTGTATCTAAGAACACATGTATGTTTCTTATTTTGTGTGTAAGACTATGATTTAAAAACAGCCCAAATGTAATCTTTATCTACCACTGATCAGATGCATTTTCTTTGGATGTGGTATGGGTTTTAATGCTGATTTAATGAATGTGAGTTTCAAGGGCAGAGAAGTTGTAATCCTAAGTCTGTTTTCATTGTGAGACAGTATTGCTTTGTTTAGCAGATGTCTATTAATGTGTGTGCATTGTGCTATAAAATGTAAAAATAAAATCCAAATAATCATTGTAGAAGTAAAGCAGTATGCACATTAGTGTTATGGTAAATGGAGCAAAATTGCCAGGTAATGGGACATTGGAATGGCTGCAGGGGGACTCTGGTGCCATGTTTTGGTTGTCTGTTCTTCAGTTGGCATTTGAAAGTTGGTATCCCACAATTCCATTGGAGTGGGTGGGGGTTACATAATTATGTATGCAAATGTTATGTTAATCAGTGTACAGTTTTGTACCTATTTTTCATGGACCTTGTCCAGATTGTTGATGTTTCCAGGTTGAGAGGCGTGTTCAGCACAAATCTGGGCCTTACCTTTGAGGTTATGGATGTAACTAAAAAATGCTTGTGTTATCCTAAGTTAGGGAAGCTAATTTAGATTTGTAGTTAGCTTTGGAGGACTTCACTAGAAATCTTATTTGTTTGATTAAGTTGAGGAGGGAGTGTTTTCAGTTTTGAGACCTTTCCTTCCTACTCTTAGACAGCAATTTCTTTCTCCTATTGTATAGCCTATTAATAGCAGTTGTCCACCAGACAGGTTTGCTTTTCATTGAAGATCTTGCTTTGGTTCTATCAGGTACATCAGAGTAAGTACAATTGTACAGTTGCTCGTTTAAAGCACTGGTGTATAACTCAGCATAGGTGTCTGTTACATAAGTGGAGGGAGAGGCTATAAAGCTATTTATGCTGTCATGTAAGAGGTTGTAATTGGCCATGAAAATGTTTTTAGTCTAGTTGTTGCTAAGGGGGGGGGTTGTGTTATAGTTTCTTCTAGCAGGAATAATTTATGGTCAGATCTCACCAGGGATGGCCGCACACTAGGGGTGGTGCAGTGATCCCCCATGTTGTTGAGCATCAGATCCACGATGTTTGACCCCCTTGTGGGTGTGTCAACTAGTTGGTCCAGGGCATTGGAGTTAACAAAGTCCAGAAACCTTTGGGCAAGTGAGTTAGAACATGTATAAATTATCCAGTCAATGGATGGGTAATTAAAGTCACCCAAAACCAGGGTGTTTGGTTGTATATTGACTGACTCAAGTAGATTCAGGAAGGCTGAGTGGATGTCCTGATTCATGGAGGGGGTCTTATAGCTGGAATGACCTGAAGAGGTGTCTTACCTACAGTAAAGTAAAGCACCCAAAGTAATTCAAGAGAATTGTGCTGTTTAACCAATTTAGAATATTTATCTTTAATGAATGTTGACACCACCTCCTTTAGTTCTCATGCCTTCAGCTTGTGGTCTGAATGTGTGGAAGGAAATGTAACCTGGTATGGCTGGGGTGTTCTCCGCAGCATTAAACCCGGTCTCAGTGCACAAATGTCAGCATCTTCTAAGGTGAGGACTGCTTCCAGTGAGTGCACTTTCTGGTTTAGACTCCTAGCATTTAGCAGCATAACCTTAAGGTTCTTTTTAGAGTGTATTTTTACATCAGGAATTTTGTACTTGTCACATTGTCTAAAAAAGGTACTATGGGGGTGAAAAGAGCCTTAGCCAGTAACCAAAATCTCAGAGTGACAGATGAAGACCATCTCTGGAAAAGCATCCAGGTCTGTCAAAAATGTCATCCCAGGCTGACAGATACTGGATCCCCTTTGAAAGACACCAGAAACTAAAACAATTATTGAAGTCAATCATTTTTTGTTTAAATTCAGGTATCATGTTTGGCGAAGGTAAAATGCTGCTTAAGTCTAGGGACATACTTGCCTGAGACACAATCAGAGAGCACAGTCATGCCTCTATTCCTATAGTCCAGTAAGGTACATCTCAAGTCATTCACACCAACATGGGCTATGACAGAGTTATAACAGTGCCTACTGTTGTGAAGCTTGAGTGCATGTTTGATTTGGCAGATCCTGGCCCCTGACAGACAGCTGACCATGACTTTTTCCTTAGCCAGCCTGGTGAGAGGGACATCTGTGTGTCACACAATTGAGACACCTGTGACTAAGATGTTTGTATTTGGGTTATGCCTTGGGGCTTGACTGCTGAGACACTGGTGTGTGATATATTATGTATACTATGTTTTGCAGGGGATGTATTATGTGAATTGTGTTTGTGTTTGGGAGGTCTCTGATGTTTAGATAAGCTTTTGGTAAGGACCTCCGCATATGTAGGTTTATGTGTTGGTTTGATAGGTGCAGGAGGTGAGGTGTGCATGCTGACAACCTGCTTAGTATCAGATAAACTGACTGGTGAACGAAAGAGCCTGGATTCTAGGTTCTTGATATTAATGCATCTCTCACATAATGAATTTGTGTGGACTAGAAGACATGGGTTTTCAGTGTACATGAAGCAATTGCTACATTGCCTCAGGATGCTCATGTCCACCAGGCTGGCTGGAGAAACTGTTACTTGTGAAGAAAAAACAATACTTTTTGTTTTACAATATGTCATGAAGGCACATTCTTGTTATTTCTTCCTGCATTTGCAGGATCTGTATTTTCATGGTATTCCTAAAAGTATCACACTGTCAGTATGAGAGACAGCAGTTTTACCAATACATGCTGTTACTGTAAGACCAAATCACATGCATGTCATTTCTGTGAGGGAAAACCAGTTTTACTTTATATAATTCTATCACTTCCCAATTTTAATTTTGAAAACCAAAAAGTTTTGAATCAAAATTTAAATTAAACTTAAAATCTTACAGAAAAATCATGTCTGCGTTGGTTATGTTACTTTCTATACCACCTACATTAGTTGCAATATATACCTGATTGACAGTCTTTTTAATACAAATTTTAATACACGTGCACATTATTATGATCAACAAAATAATGGCTACTATAGCAATTAAACTGTAATAATGTTTTTTTCACCATTCTGAAAATAAGCCATTTAACCAATCACTCCAGTCACTGTCCCCATGTCTTTCTAGCCTTTTCAGATACTAGTTGTATTCCACTTAAATGTTACTTTATGGATTCTGTCTTGTCTGGAATACAAGTACATCACTCCTCATTGATCAGAGCACAAAGACCTTTTTGCTTCTGCTGCATTTATGTCAAGACAGTAGATATATAATTGATCTAATCTACCAATACTGTTTCCTAATTCTCCCTTTCTCCTGACATTTCTTATTTTACGTTCAGGTAATTCTTTAGTTAGTTTTCATTGATTGTATTACATACCCTACATAACAGGTTCCTTCCCATTCCATAGAAAGCCATTTATATGCTTTTGTACTGCAAATGTAGTATTCCCTAGATATTATAATATTGCATTCACTGGCCCCTAAAGGATTTGATCCTGTCTGTTGTATACATAGACTTTCTTTTGGTACTGTCTTTACTTTTAAGGTTGGAACATTTACCTCGTCTGGTTTACCACAACTCTATTCCTGTTACAACATTTTAGCAAATCTTTTAGGTCACATTCTGTACTCTTAGGACCAATGGTCCAATTAATCTCTTTACTTTGCTTTTTGGTTACTTATTGGCATACTTCCTGAAGGTATTTTATACATTGTTGATGCCTTGCTTTTAACTTTTAAAAACTGAACTGTTCCTGCAACTTGCACTTTTGAATCAGTCCTGCACAATTAGTGAACCCTTTTCTAACCCATGTTGTCACACCTAGTCTCAGAGAATTTACTACATAAGCACTGTCACTGTAAATATTTACTGGATGTAAATACTGCAAAACATATTGTACAGCTTCTAGCTTAGCCCTTTGTGCTGACATGTATCCTGGTAACATAACCATGATTAGTTTGTCTCCCTTTTGCAATGTCACTATTGCAAACCCAGTGTAGTACTTCCCATCCTTTCAGAAATGTGCACCACTCACATACACTGTAGGAAATGTCTGATTAGCCCTTCAGTGATTTTGTTTATTTTGCTGTCATTTAGCAAAGTTTTGATTGTCAAATGTGGAGTTTGAACTTTAACCTCCGAGAACATTATCAAATACTCTGTCTGCCCTAATCCCCAGTAAATGGTCAAAACCTGTATAAACTGTCTTAACATAGTGTTCATTCCCTGAGATGCCTCTTATGGTCAAGACTGTAATAAAACCATTGAGAGTGTGTCCTTCTCTAATGCTGCTTCCAAAACAAAAGATTTTCTACAAGGTAAGGCTATCAGCTCCATTGCCTATTCCAACATCTGCTTAACATTTTAAATGCCTTTCCCTCTGTGCAACTCCATTGTAGAGTCATGCACTGTTAGTTAACACTCAGTTCACTTTGACCCTATTTTTCCATTTTCTGTAGTACATCCCAGTTTTATACAGAAAAAACATGCAATTTTTCTATAATCAGGCCTTCCCGTAGCTAGACGTGCTGATGCTGCTCTTAATATGTCCCTGTTCACATCCTCCCACCTGTCTACACTTACCCATGACTTACTGCACTTAATATTTTAAACTCATCTCCATCTTTATCAAGAGAAAACATTTTATACTTAAAAATATGTTCATTGTCATGTTCTACCTATTCTAGCATCCTGTCAGAAACTGTAATATTAAAATACTCTAATAACAAAAATTCTCTACCTGTTCTAGCATCCTGTCAGAAACCGTAATATTAAAATACTTTAACAACTTTGTAGTTAACTCTGATGACATGTCCATACCTAGTATGGAGCTGCTACACTTTGAACTGTTAGCTGCTGTAATCTTTAACTCTTTAAGCCTATCATATTCCTGTGTTAGTACAGAGCTGTACAGAGCTGTTACACTTGTTAAATCCTGACAAAACTGTATTCATGTAACTTGACTGATATTTCTGGTATACCATACACAACATAAATGTATATGGTTACTCTTTTTTCCTAACTGGCCATAACTAATATATCTTTCTGAACATTTATTCATTTATTTATTTTGTTTTACATTTGTTGACTGGATATATGTCCATTTTCAGTGGAGGCCCGGGGAGAAAAGCTCCACACAGTAATGTGATATATACAATACAAAAGACAGACAATTATAGACTACATGAGACATACTGTTTATACAAATTTTTAAATCAGAAATGAGCAGTCTACAAGTGTAAGACAATAAGATAGAAGATAGAACTATGAAATTCTATATTAGGACATTTAGTATGCATAATACTATTGTGGTGAAGATCTTGAGACACAGAGATGATGCTAGTCAAGATTAAAGCAAGGGCATAGCCAGTGTGATTTAAAATATTTTTTCAGATTTTCTTTGAATAGTGTAAGTGAGGATTCAAGAGTAAGGTCAGCAGGGAGTTGATTCCAGGTATTGCCAACCGAGTTGGCAAACAAGGCATCACCAGCTGTGTTGTTGGATTTTACTGTTTGGATCAATAGTCTGTTGGATGAATGAAGTTTACTGTGATTACTATATAGACAATATTTTTGAGTTATTGTGTATTATCAGGGTGGTGGAGTGCTTTATGAGTAACTATGAGCTGGTTAATCTGTAGTAGGGAAGGTAGTTCAAGCCACCCTAGAAGATTTAGTTTGCAACAGTGGTGAGTCCTATAGGCTGAACCAGTGGCAAATCTAGTGATGTGGTTATAACGTCAGGATAATTTGTTAATTTCAGTTGTGCGCAAGTTTGTGAATAGAGGGGAGGCATAAAGGAGGGTAGATAGAAGATGAGAATGGGCAATAGCTGTTCTAAGAGGAGTGAAGAAAGGTTTGAGCTTGTAAAGGGATCCAAGTTTTTTGTTTATGGCTTTGATGGTTTGATTGACGTGTGCATCAAATGTAAGGTTATTGTCTACTATGACTCCCAGGAGTTTGGTTTGGGCTTCAGGAGAGATAATGGCCCTATTGTTAGATATTATGGTAATGGTTGGAGGGTTGGACCTAGGAGTGGGAGTGAACAGGAGCAGCTTTTTTTAAGGTTTAATAACAGATGGTGATTAGTGAGCCAATTTTCAACAGTATTGACAGTACTCTGGGTTAAAGACTGCAGATCTGCTTGTGAGGTGGGTGAGCAGATCAACATGGAGTCATCTGTATATTGAATATATGATGCTTTAGGGATGATAGCGTGGAGGTCATTAATAAACATGGAGAACAGAAGTGGTCCTGGTATTGAGCCCTGTGGGACTCCTAAGGTGATGGGTAGACAGGATGATAGTTTATCTTGCAATAGGATTGCCTGTTGACATCCAGATAGATAGGACCGAAACCATTGGAGAGAGTGGCAGTCTAAGGAGAAGGCTTTCAGGGTATGGATGAGTAACTGATGGTTAACCATATCAAAAGCCTTGGATAGATCTAGAAAGAGAGCAGAGGAAAGTAGGTTGTTATTACAGTTATGGTTAATGACATTAGAGAAAGAGAGAAAAGCTGAGGTGGTGCTGTGATATGGCCTAAAGCCATACTGAGAGTCAGCCAGCAGCTTACTTTGAATTAGGTGGTGCATGAGTTGTTTATGGACACATTTTTCCATTATTTTAGCTAGTGGAGATAGAATGGCTATGGGTCTGAATTTTGATAGTTCTATGGAGCTACCATCTTTATGTAGAGGCATAACATGGTATACTTTCCAGATTGAAGGGATGGAGGCTTCAGATAGGGTTCTATTTATCAAAATTGAGATTGGGTAGTCTATGACGTCAGTAGCCTTTTGCAAATACTCTGCAGGGAGAAGGTCAGCGGCGAGAGTGGTAGGCTTTAATTTCTTGATAAGGCTTTAGACTAGAGTGATGGGAACAGGTTGAAAGCTAAAGGAGAGGGGGTATTAGGTGTGTCATTATCTAAGATAGAGGAGGTGGGAGTGAGTTGGTTAGCCAGGGACTGTATAGTTTCTGTGAAGATGTTATTGAAGGTATTTGCAGTGTCTACTGGCGAATCATGGGTAGAAATCAAAGGGGAGGGAGTAGAAGTATATCCTGGGTGAAACAGCTTATTTATGCCAGTCCAGAACTTTTGGGGTTTATTATAGTTTATCTCTTGCAGATGGTAATAGAAGTTTTTCTTGTCAAGGATAATCGATTTTTTGGTATTATTCCCTAATTGCCAATATCTAAGTTGGTGTTGTGGGTCTTTTGTAGCACACCAAATGGCCCATGCTTTATTTCTAATTATGATTTTAGATTTTGTGTCTTTTGAGTGCCATGGTGCTGGTTTTCTTTTGGTTCTGATGAAGCAGGTAGGGGCATGTGAGTTGAGGATGGCATAGAATTTCTTATTGTAGTATTCCACTGCATCATCCAGTGGAAGTAATTTTAGGAGAGACCAGTTACATGCTCTGAGCTCATTTTTGCTCTGAGCTCATTTTGGAAGTTGGTAAGGTTAAAGTTTTTGTTGGTTCTTATAATTTTGTAAGTGGGTAGTTGGGGGTTATCAGCTTTGATCTTAATTATATAGGTGAGGCAGTGGTTGCTTAGGTCATCGGGCAGAGTCCCGGACTTGTATTACTGGGGATGGCCATTGATAAGTATCCAGTCTAGGGTACTTTCTTTGTTAGATTTATTGACATTTAGTTGTCAGTTGAACTGAAATTTATTTTATATTTAACCATTAAATCTGCATGCTTCTACTGTAACCAATTCTTTAAATTCTGTACATTTACACAAACTGCATGCAAATCTTTACAAATGTCATCTGTGTGCACCACTGTACATTTTGTAGCATCCATCTGTATAGCAACAATAGCCCTAATAAAAATGTCTAAAACAGTTTACATATACTTTCTAACCTGTATGTCATGTTTCTTTAACACTGGCATATGTTTTTCATTAAGCTCTACTGATAATTTCTTATCTCTGTTAAAAGCATGCCACTGTGAGCAGTACATCTGAAACATTTCAGCTGTCTCTACAGCCTATAAACGTTTAGTATGATTTGACACAGTTTTAAACAAAAACAAGGATATCTCTCTCGACGGTTCAATTGCAGTTTTATAATTTTGTACATACTGATCAAAACAATGAATGCATTTACACATATTAACATTCTTACTTGTATTTGTACCAAACAATGCCATTTTACATTTAACATCAGTACTGGCTTGTTTATACCAATGACGTAATAATGTCCAAACTTTATCAAGGGTGTGATTTAAGTTTATGAACACAGAATGTGTGCATTTAGCATGTATGCCCTTGATGATATCCATTTTATTTCAGAAACAGGCTTACCATTTTCAGCAATATTTAACAGGTGATCCGTCTGAAGACAAAAACTGCAAACTGGAAACTCCCTAACTGTTGAAAATGCTAGTGAACATCTCAAAGCAGGTGCAAAGATGAAATCTTGTTTCACCCATTTGGATGTTTCTGATACTGCTGAGCTGTTCAAGGCTGACTGTATTGAGGTTGGTGCCAACAAAATTTAACTAATTATTGTTGTAGTACTTTTATGAATATTTAAAAGGATCCACATTAGGCCTGGTTCAACTCGCCATTGTTAAACTGAAATTAACAACAAAAATAACTGAACCACTGACAAACCAAGTAAAACAAGTAATGCAATGTCAAACATCAACTTACTAAAACCAAATATTTTAATAAACAATATATATATATATATATATATATATATATATATATATATATATATATATATATATATATAGGTGCTTTTCTTTGAATAATGTCAAACTTCATAAGATAACACACTCTAAAAACTCTTCATTTAAATATTCCTCCAAAAATTAACAAACCGGGAACTGATGTCATAATATACTGAACTTTAAAGTTACATTGCTATTCGGTCAAAATAATCTTTTGCAGTGAAAACGTATATTATAAATTTAATAAAACTTATCATCTACTTATAACAATTTATTGTATACAGAAATATTCATTAAAATATAATAAATTAAATAAAATATATCTATATAAAAATATTATATATTATATATATATATATATATATATATATATATATATATATATATATATATATATATATATTTATATAGCACAGTCAAGCTGATGGCTCAAATATTCATAACTATATGAAAACTTTTTTTGTACCAACTATACTATGTCTTTATTATTTTATAAACAGTGATAAAAATAAAAAATAAATACATTAATTAATAAATAAATAATACTATTAACACCCTACAAACCCAAATACTTTAAATAATTGCTAAATAGGGAATTTTAAAAACAACTAATATCAATGTGACAATGCAAGTTTAAAAAATATATACATCAAATATCTATCTACAAAGTGCTTTAAGTTTCAAAATACTATTGATGGAGCTGTATTCATTAATGCCTGGCCAAGCATAAGCATTTAAAATAATTTTCCACATTAGTTCTCTTTTTTCATGTTGCAAGGACTGCAGGACCAGAAACTACATATTTCTTGATGGTAATTACTACCTTCAAATGGTAGGAGTAGTGATGGGGTCACCTTGAAGTACAGTATTCACAAATTTAGTTGCAGCATATTGGGAAATGAAGTTTGTGGTGAATAATGGAAAAATTGGTAAGCATATCAAGTTATATATTCACTATTTGGATTATATTTTGAGTTATGGACAGGCACCTTGAATATGTTAAAGCAATTTGTTGAATTTCTGAATAATTCTACTGATTATCTCAAATTTACTTATGAGGCAGATGCTAAAAGTATTAGTTATTTGGATGTCTGTTTGCAAAAAGATACAACTAATAGAAGATTAATCTCTAAGATACATAGAAAGACTAATTATTCTAATTCATTTTTACACTATCAATGTGTCCACCTAGCCCATCATAAAAAAAATCAGTGGTGAAAGGTCAGCTGGTTTGGGCAGCCCAAGTGTTTACTCTGCATTTGGATTTTGAGAATGAGTGTAACACCTCATTAACACGTTTACTGCCAGAGGTTACCAGATGGGTTTGCTCACTGAATTGGTTACAGACGCTAACCAGAAAAGGCAAAATGGGTACTTTTATCCAATTTTAAGTATAAAAATTCCAAGTTTTCTCTAGAATTTAGAGTGAACAAAGATGCTTATAATTTTACAACCAGCTTTGTTACAACCTTTACTGCAGATTATGAATATATACAGGTAATTTTATTGAAGAATTGGGTTTTTATTGATGAGGATGGGCAACTGAGGGATAAAATCAAAGATAAGCCATGAATGGTAGTAAAAAGAGGTGTTAACCTTAAAACTATGCTGGAATTTAGTAGATACAACAATTTTAGAAAAAGTCTCAGGTATGAAACAATGTGGAATGTGCAATTACTGTAGCTTAGTCTTTGTAGGTGAACAGTTTGAGATTAGAAATATAAGATGCAGAATTAAAGGGTCATTTAACTGTGCCACAAAGTGTGTTGTCTATCTTGCATTTTGTAAAAAATGCTCCTCCTATTATATTGGTAAGATAGACTATATAAGTATCCTTATGCTATATTAGGAAGGGTAAACGTACTAATGCATTAGCCAAGCATATTTGCAGCATCAGGACCATTATTTCCATTATTTAGTAATAGAGTATGCGGTGCATAATCCAAGGAGTGGTCCATGGTCTTTGCAACTTGAAAAAAGAGATCTAATATGGCAAATTATTTTAAATGCTTATGCTTGATCAAGCATTAATGAATACAGCTCCATCAATAGTATTGTGAAACTTAAAACAATTTGTAGATAGATATTTGATGTATATATTTTTAAACTTGCATTGTCATGGGTCTATATTAGTTTGCTGAAAGTGTATTTCAGTGAACACCTAATCATTGACCCCTAATCAGCGAAAATCGCTTCTACAATTCACTGAATTAAGTAGTTGACTTTTTACACAACTTTGCCATTTTCTTCCCTGTAGTGCGATCTCAGAGTTGGTATATATAGTTGGGGGGTGTGGGGGGGCATAGCCCCTACCTTGGGGGGGGTTCAATTTAGTGAGATGTTCGTCTTCTGTGCTACAGGGTAAGCATTTCATTGCCCTTGGTAACTTCAGCGAATCACGGAAGCAATTTGTGCTCAACAGGGTTGATGATTAGCTGTTCACTAAAATACACTTTCAGCAAACAAATGTAGAGCCTATTGTCACACTGATATTAGTTGTTTTTAAAATTCTCTATTTAGCAATTATTTGAAGCATGTGGGTTTGTATGGTGTTAACAGTATTAATTAGTTACTTATTTATTTTTATTATTTATAAAATAATTAAGACATAGTATAGTTGGTACAAAGAAAGTTTTTATATAGTTATGAATAATATTTGAGTCATCAGCTTGGCTGTGCTATATATTTTTTATACAGATATACTTTTTATTTAATTTGTTTTAGTTTACATGAATATTTCTGTATGAAATAAATTGTGATATTAGATGATAAGTTTTAGTAAATTTGTAGTATAAGATGTTTGCACTGCAAAGGATTATTTTGACTGGATAGCAATTTAACTTTAAGGTTCGGTATGTTATGACATCACTTCCTGGTTTGGTAATTTTTGGCGGAATATTTAAATGGAGAGTTTTTAGAGAATGCTATCTGATGACATTTGACAGTATTCAAACTAAAGCACTTATATATATTCCCCGCCATTTAGCAAACGTCCATGCAAGAATAGTTTATTTGTGCACGGAAGGGACCATTCCCGCTCAGCACAGCAGCATACCATGCATATTCATGAAGGGGTGCTGCCATGCTGTAATACGGACACAGTTCTGTGTATGAGCGCAGGGGGTGTGTCTGAGAGCAGTGCTCTCACAATGCACATGCCCCCTGCACTCCATAATTGCCGTACAGCAATGTAAATGTAGCAAGAGTGTCCTCGGGCACCAGTAACACTCAACCTCACAAGAAATCTGAACAAAGCCATAAAAACAAAGGGACAAATAGGGACAAATGTGAGATATTGCTCTCACAAACTTATAAAGTCGATAGAATGACAAACATCACATTAGCATGAATTACCCAAAGAGTATGAAGTGTAAAACACAAATGTCTGACATTATTTATTAACTGCAGTCTATAATGCTTTGTCACTAATCTGCCAGAAAGTCACAATTGTATGACAAATGGACCAAAAATATAAGGCAACAATCTGGACATTCTGTGAAAATCTGTACAGTTGAGAGGTATAGCGAACACTGTTAGTGTCCGTGAAGCATACCTCTCAAATGCAAAGCCTGTCATGTCATAACCGTTTGAAAAGCACAGCCCCCCCCATAGATAATGTTGCAGAAAGGAATGTGCATACCCTACATTACAAAAATAAAACACAACAGTTTCATTTTTTTTTCAGTTCGGAATAAAGTTTAAGCATAGCTGAGCGGGTGTGCGCATCAGTGAAGCTCTGCTCAGCCTAGCTTACACACCATAAGGAGCTAAATAGGAATATACTTAAAAAAATAGCAATGTGGAAATAACAAAGTGGTTAGAGCGTTCACTTTGTAAGTAGTAGTTCCCTGGTCAATCCCCAAAGAAGCCAATTAGCATTTTACATGTGATAGCAGTACATAATTTATTTTTTTAATAATTAGGTAGTAAATAACATATATTTGTTAACCAGAGTAGTGTAGTAGGTCCAGATGTGAGGTGGCAGTGTAATAAAGTTGTGAAACCCCCATATAAACACAAGTGCCCTATAAAGTATAGTCACACAAGAATAAATGTAATGAAAGCACATAGGGGGATGTCAGGGAAGGTAAACAAAATTATAATTTGTCAGGAATGATGAATCAATCCCATACAGCTGATAGTCTATAAAATAAAACATAAGCAATGCCAAGCATTGCACAGCTATGCTTACCGGGTGTAAGCATTGCTTAAATATGAATGCTAAGCAATGAGTAGCCTAGCTAAGTGGATTTGCCCATTGGTAAGCAGTGCTGAACCTGCCCCTTTAAGCACTGCCAACCTTAGCTAAGCAGGTTTGCCCATAGTTTAGCTTAGCTCAGCATATTACAAACCATCCAATCACAGCAAAGGGTGGGAAATCTGCCATATTTAAACCTTGCAGGTAGGAATACAGCTCATAACTGCTTGTAGCTCCCTACTGTAGCCAGTATGGCAGGTGTTGGAGATGGCATGCAGTTTTAGGTGCAGCGCTGGGGCATACAGAAGTCCAAGGTCATGGTAGGACTCCTTGTTAAAAGCCATGATGTGAGACTGCTACAGGACCAGTACCAGGTCTCCCAATACAAAGCGGAGGCATGGGAAAGTCTCACCTATGATCTCACCAGAGCCACTGGCATCCTTCGGACTGGTGAGCAGGTCTGGCATCACTATGCTGACTTGAAGTGGAGGAAGATGGAGCTCTTGGACCAGTGGGTGCAGAAGGGTGATGTCCCTGGCATGTGTAAGTATTCATATCAATAACTGTTTACCAAAGTCCAGCCTGTGTATGTAATGGATAGGTATGCATAAATGTTTCTCTATCTGCTTTGCAGCTCCAGCTGATCAGGCTATGAACCAGGAAGCCCATGCAAGCAGGTTGCAAAGACTGCGTTGCGAGGCTGGTGCAGGTAAGGGCCCATTGGGGATTAGTACACTAATGCATCAGACATACATGTATCTGTATTGTATCTACATCCATGTATCAAGTCTGATTGCAGTTGTGGATGGGGTTTTCTAATGCACAGAGGTGCACATCTATGGTGAAGACAGAACATTGTGTATTATTGGAGTTAGTACTGTAAATGTGGAGACATGCTGCATCCATCCTGTACCAAAGCCACATGTGAGTCTGCTGACAATAACTCCCTCTCACAACTACCTAGGACCCTCTGGTCTGCATATGGGACAGCAGCCTGAAGTTGTTGAGTATGACATTGTTCTGTTGTTGCCTGGCAATACACCAGGCATGGGAAGGGCATGCAATTTACCATGCACACAACAATCAGTAATAGCTATATTGCTTTATATAATAGCTATATTGCTTTTTGTGCATGTTCACTTGTGCTGAGGTTAACTACATTGCAACACAGTGGTCACCGCTGGGGCCTATCTGACATGAATTCAACATTCCTGTAACATACCTCACAACTTGTCAGTGCCAAAACGTCTGAACAGAGGCCAGCAAAATGGGCTGAACAAATGGCCTATGGTAGGGACATGTGTGACACAGTGGTATATAGTGGATATAAATTGTGTACACACCCCTGTTAAGATGTAAGGTGTTCCTGTTGCATACTAATTAGGACCACAATATGTCAGTCCACACCTCTTCCAGCCTTTAATGTGACCCATAACATGAACAGTTCACTTGTAAAACCAAGCATCTGGACTCATGTATTGCACCTACAAGGCTGGCCACTTGTGAGGGAAGCAGACATTGTATCACCATGATATTTCAGTCAGGTATGATACCTCATGCTGCCATATGTGTCAGTACACTCACTGTGGCCTATTTGGCTACAATATCACATATATGGGCATTGTTAAGGCACACAGACCACTTCCAACTATGTATAGGTTGCAAAGATATGGATATTCCAGACACATCTGTACAGAGGACTGTACAATGGTTTAACCTGCTGCACACTATATAAAGTAATGGCAGTGGCACTATATAAAGTAATGGCAGTGGGAGGTAGTCACCAGAAGTGTATGGTACACACATCAAAATGGTATAAGCTGCACAAGATATGATCCTCACACACACACACACACACACACACACACACACACACACACACAGTTGCCAGCATTGGAATTAGAACTCCTGCCTATCTAGGTATTTATAATATAGTGCTAAGAGGTTATCAGATGCTCCACAGAGCTTACACATTTCCACCTACTTCAAAGGTACTTCTAATGTGCATGACATAACAGGACTACTAAATTGGAGTGAGGGGAAGTGTAAAAGGTAGTACACATGTCAAAAATGGTGCAACCCACATACTACATGATTCTCACACAAACACACACAAACAGTTGCCAATAAGGAGATTAGAACTCCTGCCTATTTAGTTATTGCTACTATAGTGCTACGCAGTTATCAGACTCACCACAGAGCTTATGCATTCCACCTCATCCAAAGGTACTTCTAAGGTGGATGACATCAACAGGACTACTACACTGAGGCGAGGAGAAGTGTGAAGGGTAATACACAAGTCAAAAATCTTATAAGCCAGACAGTGCATGATTCACACATGCACACACACACACACACACACACACACACACACACACACACACACACACACTTGCCAGTATTTAGATAAGAACTCCTGCCTATCTAGTTATGTCTACTATAGTGTTACGCAGTTACCACATTGGCTACAGAGCTTACCAAAATGTCACATGGCCAAAGCTGCTAATAACTGCACAGCTGAGGTAAAGTATTACAGATGGCAGAAAGTCTGCCTTCTGTTCCACCCTTACATCGTGCTAGTTCTTTCTGTCTTGCACTTCAAATAGCATTATGGATTAGCACTTCACCAGGTTATTGTATCAAGAAGTGTGGCACACCTGGGAGCCATCAACAGTACTCTTTCATCACAGAAGTAGCTCCAGTACTTACTAGTTATGTCCAACCCTCCTGGCATGTTTGAAGGGCAGTTTTCCTTGCTTTCACCCATTAACCTGGTGCACATGTCCATTCTGAGGCACTGTCTCATGTACACAGACAACCCTCCTCTCTAAACTCCAAACACTCAGACCTGTAAGAGTTACCCATATATCACCCAATGTGGACATATGCACTCTCCAGCAAAGACTGGTCTAGCAGGTCAAGAGGATAAGATCAACACCTGCACCACACCGTGTGGGACACATAGCTCACCATGACGCCAGCTTTGACAGCCATGACGTACAGTGAAAAGCCATACACCCACCTTCACAGATGCACTCAATGCACATTTACCCAAACAGCACAGACCAGCAATACAGACACACACTCAGACACTGCAACACGGCACATGCCAAGGAACACATAGTAAACCTACACAGTGTGCCCCTCAACCTAAGCTCCTAAGGCTAATCACCTTGCATAATACAGTGATCATGGATAACTCAATACTGAGGCACACACATATCCCACTCACTAAGTTGAATATGGAGCAGGTAACAGCCAAATATCTATTACATGCCAGCATCCAACACATGACACAGCCAGTCATGGCACTCCACAACAACTATGAGTATCACTCTGTATCCATGGGGGTGTGAATGACTTGGGACATACCTCCCTGGACTACATGACAAGATACATGGCTGAACTCTCTGATTATGTGGTCCAGGCAGGTGTGACAGTAGCCCTGAGCAGTGTACCACTGTCACCCAGAATGATGCTGTGGTACTATCAACAGATTATTGGCTGCAACATTGGCTTACATGTTTTGTTTCATTCTCAGCTGATCCAGTACCTCTCTGCTTAGGATGACATGATTGACAGAACCCAATGACTTGCCACAGATGTCCTATATCTGTCAGTCCTGGGTTTCCAGGTACTGGCTAAGTGTCCTGCCACCCCTACGATGCCTTATTTGGCAGTGTTCCTAATGTAATTACCGCCATAACAGTTAGACATGTATGCAATCTGAGGGTCATGCTGCTCAACAGTAGACATCTAACTGTCAGGATGCAGTCACTCAAAGCACTCATTGGAGTGGAAGACACATGTCTGCTGTAATGGAGAGGTGGTTCACAACAGC
Source organism: Protopterus annectens (assembly GCF_019279795.1). Classification (NCBI taxonomy): domain Eukaryota; kingdom Metazoa; phylum Chordata; order Ceratodontiformes; family Protopteridae; genus Protopterus; species Protopterus annectens. Next base: position 1,077,437,808 of record NC_056746.1, on the reverse strand, counting down.
AGCCAGCAGCCCTAAAGTATCAGGCTATGACGCATTCCACAGCTGTCAGCCCCAAAACATGGACCACACCACACCTCCACAGGTGGTGTTGTCTCCATATTCATTATGGCTAGGAACACCTCCAGACTAGTATCCCAGCATAATGCATTGGAGATAGTTCCGGTACAACTGCCTTGGGGTAATAGTGCAATCCAGACCATAGCCTGCTATGGGTCCACATCTATATCCCTAGATGTCAATGCACATTCCTCAACACTCTGCCATCTATGATGGTCTAATACAACACTGACATAGTATGAGACTTCAACTACCCCCTCCATCACCTGGGGAAAGTAGCCAAGCACCAGTACAGTGGCCAGCACTTCTGGGATTCATCATTTCCAATGCCCTGGACCAGCCCTATACTGACCCCCAGTAGAGGATACAACAACCTTGACCTGTGTTGACACTTAAATATGGGACTGTAGCTCATCCACAGTTGTCAGTCCCTGCATGGTGAGATCCACACAGGCTATAATCAACATGGAACTCAACATGTCAGACACACCCCACACAAAGGTAACCACCTTGCAAAACCTCTCCAAAGCTGACTTTGCAGCCATTAAAACAGCGTAGATGACTTCACTGCACTCATGGCAATGGGAAATAGCTGAATGATTGTGGAATCACACATATATGCACTGTACAAACAGGTACATGAATACATGGTACTAGCAAGAGCCAACAGAACCAGACACTGCCCTCCAAACACTGGGAGACAATGTGATAGTCCCCTGCCATTACTAAAGTGTACATCAGAAGGAGGACATTGTTGCAGAGAAAGGTGGTGGCCCATGACTGTTGAACTCCCTTATTAGCCTCAAACACAACTTTGGATCCCTCATGGAATCCCCTACAGGCATCTATGATGGCAGACATGCAGCAGATACTGACGACAATCACAACAGCCTTTGGTAGTTATATCAACAACCTCCACAGCCTTAAGCACAAGTGCTGTGAGTTACTGCACAACGCTAATACCTATCCTGAGACAACAGATATTGGCAAAAGTCTTGGCAACACATTCAGTGCCAGATTTACCCCTCTCTCCCTCCACAAGTGAAGTGCTGAGTGAATGTGTTCTCACATGCTGTATACTGTTTTTGTTGTAGGCTTCTGTGTGTCACCAGGATGTGGCCCTGCAGCAAGACCAAGGGGTATGGCAGTGTGGTAACACATCCACCATGTCATAGGCAGGGGTATAGCTGTATCTGCACAGAATTCCCTGGTCTATAACACAGTGATTGCATATGCCTCACAGATTATAGGGCTGAGGGTTGTACATAGGTATATGTTGATTTACAAAATCTGCTCTAGAGTGGAGAATGGTACGTGTTGTGGTTTGGACAAATCTCCAATTGCTAATAACCACAGCCACAGGGAGTATTCATCAACCAAACACACTAAGATTATTATTTACACACACACACACACACACACACACACACACACACACACACACACACACACACACACACACATTTGCCAGTACTGAGATCCATATGTTCATTGCTTCATAGATGTATAGTAGGTGAATTGACCTGAAGGTGCTACAAGGCTAGCCCAAGGGAATACCTCTGGCATCAGGCCACATGACAATAGTCCCCAGTGTGGCTCAGGAGTATAGTCACTGGAGTGGTCCCAAGGGGTGGGTATTGTATTCCCCATCCACTCATCCAGATTTCTATTGTGAGGGGCCAGTGATGTGCACTGCTTCACATGTATGTGATTTACATTTCATAACATTGACAGTGTCTGGGTTGTGCACATGTCCCACATGCATGCTCTTTGAAGTGTGGAAGTGTGCTTGAGGTCTCTGGGGCATGTTGTGCGGACAGATTGGTATTTTCAGAAGTAGCATTCCTGACCTAGTTTGGTGAGACATGGCTGTGTAACTGAGGTAGTGATTGCACCTACATAGACATATGATATGGGGATTCATTGGAGTTATTAGAGTCTGTCCATACAGAGCATGTGTATACGGCATGGTATTCCCTTTGTGAGGTATGTTTGCAGACTCTACAGTTGTTGCAGGTGTCCAGAATGGAACATGGCAAAAGGGCCAATGTACACATGGATTGGGCTACTGAGGGGATGGAATAGGGTGCCATGTATTTTTACTTGCTGGATAACACACAGTCAGGAGATGTAACATATCAAAGTACTTTCTATTGTCAGTGGCACTGTTGTGGTCAACAGGCTGCTGACTGTCAACCTGTGTTCCCCTTTCTGTTATAACAATGTCACTGTTCAGTGAACTACCACAAATGCATTACTTCATGTGAGCCATGGTGTTCCCAAAGGTAATGGTGGCACATCTCTTGGCATTGAGGTAATGTCCAGGGTTCTGACAACAGTCATAGGTGTCAAGTGGCCTTTGGGCATGATGTCAACATCACATGGATTGGGAATGCTATCACCCACCTTACTGTTGTATGCAAACATTATCAGCCAGGGTGCCTTTGTGTTCTCCTGCACCTCAGAAGGGTAGATCCCAAATATGTGATGACATAGGTCTGCACCCTGTGTGACACCAGTCATGTCAGGTCATCAGTTTGACATAGAGTACTATATGAGAGGCAATTTGCAGGAGAACTAATGATATAGTGGTTGCTGCCTAGCCAAGTGTGTTTGTGTATGATTCCTGAGTGGAGAGTTGTCTCTGAGTATTAGAAGGGTTGCCTATATTGTCTACTAAACCATACTGTCACATAGTTATTGCACATGGCACTATACACTTAGGGCTGTGGATTGTCTACACCAGGGTCTACAGTGTTTGACAACTGTTGGCCTTGTAATGTGGACACTGGAACATATACTAGGTTCTCAATATAATAATTTAGCAAAACCCACCCCCTAATGGATCCTGTTATTACGCAATCACACCAACATCCACACAGGATACTGATGACAGACAGAGAGAGACACACACTTCCCAGTACTGAGCTTCGAACCCCTACCTATCGATGTACTGCTACTACAGTGTTACACATTTATCACACATGCCATGGAGCCTATAGGATAGAGATTGTCACAAGGTACTTCTAAGGTGAGGAACATCACAAGCTCTTGTAAATACTGGCATTGGGTGATGTAGTGGGCGAGAGATTTCATAAAATATTTTACCCTACACACACATTTACATTTGCCAGGAGTGAGGGTTGAACCTCTATCGAACTATGTTTTCAGACTTTTATGTTACACATTTACCACACACACACACACACACACACACACACACACAAACACACACACACACACACACACACACACACACACCACTGACCTTACATGGGTTAGGGCTGCCAGCAGGTACTTCTAACGTGAATGATATCTGCAAGACTGCTAAAGTCAGGTGCTGAGAAGTATACTGGGTGTAAATGGGGCCAAAATCTTTAAGGCATGAACACACACAGACACACACACACACACACACACACATATATATATATATATATATATATATATATATATATGTGTGTGTGTGTGTGTGTGTGTGTGTGTGTGTGTGTGTGTGTGTGTGTATGTATACACACACTTGCCAGGAATAAGATTCAACCCCCTACCTATGTAGTTATTGCTATGACATTGTTACGCATTTATCACACGTGCTACAGAGCTTATAGGTAGAACACTGTCCAAACATACCTCTAAGGTGAGTGACATCAGCAGCGGTGCTAAAGGAGGGGTAAGAGAAGAGTAGTGAGTGTGAATGACCTCATAATCAGGTCTCTACAAAGACAAACACACTGTCTCACACATTTTCACAGTTGCCAGGACCAGGATTAGAACTCTTACCTAACTAGTTCACTACACTATAGTATTACGTAGTTATCGCAAGTATCACACAGCTAATATGTTGGAAAGCTGTCCAAAGGTATCTTTGAAGGTGAGTGACATCAGCAGCAGTGCTAAAGGAGGGGTAAGGGAAGTGTAGTGAATGTGAATGACCACACAATCAGTTTCCTACAAAGAGACACTCACTCTCTCACACAAACACACACATTTGTACAGCTGCCAAGACCGGGATTAGAATCCTAACTAACTAGTTTGCTATACTACAGTATTACACAGTTATCGCAAGAGCCATGGCACTTACATGTTGGAGACCTGTCCAATGGTATCTTTGTAAGTGAGTGACATCAGCAGCAGTGCTAAAGGAGGGGTAAGGGAAGTATAGTGAGTGTGAATGGCCTCAAAAATCATGTCTCTAGAAAGAATCTATCCCTCCAGCATGTCCTCTCACATAATCACATTCATTTTCACAGCAGCCAGGACAGGCATTAGAACTCATACTTAACTAGTTTACTACAGTATAGTATTACACAGTTATCACAAGCACCACAGAGTTTATATGGATGGAAGCTGTCCAAAGGGTTATTTCAGGGGGATTGACATCAGCAGGACTAAAGTAGGGCAATGGGAAGTGTAATGAGTATGAGTGTCTAATGGGTATGAATAATTAAATAGTAAAGTACACATATTTATTAACCAGAATAGTGTAGTAGGTCCAGATGTCAGGTATGAGTGTAATAAAGTTGTGAAACCCCCATATAAACACAACTGCCACATACAGTACAGCCACACAAGAATAAATAGATTCATAGGTTCATAGGTAAGTACTAGGCTATCTGCCCAAGGGCATTTATAAGCCTAGCCAGAATGTGTTGGCTTTCGCCATCCCCTTAGATTAGTTTCCTCTGCCTCTGTCCAACAGAGCCATTAGTTCCCTGCACCACTGTCTGGCAGAGCCACTGCAGTGATCCCCGGGCTACATTTTCTGTTTCCCATCTACCCGTCAAAATTTCTCTTGAAGAGTGTTAGTGAGGGGCTCTGCCTGATGTATATTGGAATCCTGTTCCAAAGCATGGGGAGTCTCTGGGATAGGAATCTATCCCTCCAGCATGTCCTACTTATCGTTGTGGTGAGGTTTATATCTCTAGAGCATGTGGCTCTCCGGAATTTGTTTTTTTTAGGTGGGGCATGTCCATCAATTCTGGGTTGGACATGGCCTTGTATGTCAGGCAGAGATCACCTCTGAATAAGCGGTATGCAACCGAGCACAGCTGGAGTTTCTTGAGTCGGGCTGCATAGGTCATCTGTTTGAGGCCAGTAATCCTTTTGGTGAGGTACTTTTGTGGTCTTTCCAGCTGTTGCAGGTGTCTTGTAAGGTACATCCCAAATGGGGTGTTGTATTCTATGATGGGTCGAATAAGTGATGAGTAGAGAGGCACAATAACCTCTTTTGTTTTTGATGTGAACCCTTTTGTGATTAGGTGGGCCACATAGAAAGATTTTCTAGCCATCTTGGTAATATGATTATCAAAGGAGAGATTACTATCTACTTGGGTCTCCAGATCCCTTATTACATTTTTTGTATTTAGGGGACTACCACCTATGTGGTAGTTCACGGGTACTTTGTTTTTCCAAAGGGGATGACTATGCACTTTTTGGCATTTAGCTTGAGGCCATGATTTTGACACCAGGTATCCGTCTCAGTGAGACCCATCTGAAGGGTGTCTGTATCAGCTGGAGAATCAATTATGACCCCTAGTTTGCAGTCGTGTGCAAACTTGGTCAGCCATAGTTCTCCTATGCTTGCCTGTACCTCTGAGAAGCATATACCGAACAGGAGGGGTCCTAGGATTGAAACTTGGGGGACGCCGCTTGTAACCGGTTTAGAGTCGGACATAGAGCCTGCAACTCTCACCATGTGGGTTCTATACATGAGCCAGTTGGCAACCCATCTCATGATGTAGGGGGTTATGTTCAAGCTGGTGAGCTTGTCTATAATACTAGAATGGGGAATGGTGTTGAAAGCCTTTGCGAGGTCTAGGTAGGCTGTGTGGACCTCCTTTCCCTTGTCTAATGCATTGGTAACCATCTCAAAGAAGTCCACCAGGTTTAGGAGGCATGGTCTGCCATTAACAAAGCCAAACTAGGTAGGGTCCATGGTTTGGAGGTTCTCAATGTCTCTGTTAATGAGTTCCATGATGATGCATTCCATAGCCTTGCAGACCAGGCTAGTCAGGCTTATAGGGCAATAGTTCCTAGGTCCATTGTGGCTGTTGAGAGGGATAACTGTTGCTGTGCGCCACTCTGTGGGTACGTGGCCTGTAGAGAGGCTGAGTTTGAACAGTGTGTTTAGGTGAGGGGTTAGTTCATTTTGGAGCTATTGCAAGACACAGCCTGGGACACTGTCTGGTCCCATCGAAGCTGTGTTTTTTGGCTTTGGATAGGGCTGTTTTAACCTGTGTGTCAGTGATTGATGGAGCCCTACATTCTTCTGGTATGGTTATGGGCCCTTTAGGGGGTGAGAGGGGGGTGAAGTTTGCACTAAACCTGTCTGCCAGAATGTTGGCAATATCAGTCAGTTCAGTGTATTTTGTTCCATTCTGCACTAACACAGAGCAGATCTGAGAGTTTCCACTTAGGTTCTTGACATAGCTAAAGAATGCTTTGTGGTTATCTTTGGAGTCATTGGCAATTTTTCTTTCAAAACTAGTCTTGGATGATTTAATGAGAGATCATAGTTTCTTGCTGATACTGATCAGGGATGTCTTTCCCTCTTGGGATTTTACTCTTTTCTGTACTAGTTTCCTCCTTCTGTTGTATAGCTTGTTTATGGCAGGGGTCCACCAGACTGGTTTCCTTTTTTTGGTGGAGTGAGTCTTGGTTTTACTTGGGATAGCACGATCCATGCATTACTGCAGATGCTCATAGAGTGCCTTTGTAAAGGTTTCAGCAGCTTGGGCAGCATTGTCCTTTAGCATGAGGGCTGTGAACCTTTCCACCTCGGTCTTAAGTAATGTGAAGTTTGCTTTCAAATAGTTTTTCATGGTGGTTTGCTTGATTGGGGGTGAGGGTGGAATGTGGATATCCAGAGTTATTAGTCCATGGTCTGATCTAACCAGCGAGGGGTTGACCTCTGGTGTGGAACACCTGTCACCCATGTTGGTGATGACCAGGTCCAACATGTTGTTCCCTATGGTGTGGGTGTTGACCAGTTGATCCAGGGCATTTAAGTTTATAAATTCTAGGAAGCGGTGGGCAGGGGAGTTAGTACTTGAGTAGTTCTTCCAGTTTATGTTTGGGTAATTGAAATCACCCAGTATTAGGGTGTTGGGTAGGACCTTCATATTTCCCACTGTCTCCAGAAATGCGGAATGGGGGTCCTGATCCATGGTGGGTGATCTGTAGCAAGCTACAATTTGGATTGCAGTTTTGCCCATTGTTAGTTGCACATGGATGATCTCTGATGCATTGTGCTGCGTCACTAACCTGGAGGTGTGGGTATCCTTGATGAATATGGATACACCCCCGCCTTTTGTGTTTCGGTCCTGGTTCTGTGGCCGAAAGGTATGGTATGAGTTATAGCCTAGTAGTGCTGCGGTGCTCTCAGGAGCCTTAAACAAGGTTTCTGTTACTGCACAGATGTCGATGTTCTGCATACTGAGGAGTGCCTCGAGTGCGTGCATTTTGAGATTTAGACTTCTGGAGTTGAGTAGCATTACCTTCAGTTTTTGGTTACTTGTGCTATTTATGTTGGTGGGTTTGTCTTTTGAGCCTTGCCTAAAAAAGGCACTATGGGGATGGCAAGAGCCTTGGCCAGTATTTGAAAGCCTAAGGGTGACAGGTGTAAGCCATCTCTTGCGAAGAAATGTGGCTTGTCGAGCATGTCATCCCAGGCGGACAGATACTGGATCCCCTTTGAATGAAACCAGAAACTTAGCAAATTGTTGAAATTGATCATTTTTTTCTTTATACTATGGCATCATTCTTGGTGAGGGCGGGATGCTACTCAGGGTCAGGTTCATACTGGCCTGGGCTACATGATCAGAGAGCTCTTCCATGTCTCTTTTCATGTAGTCCAGGGAGGTACGTCTCAGGTCATTGACACCAACATGGACAATGACAGAGCTGCATTTGTACTTGTTCTGGAGTGACCTGAGTGCTTGTGTTATGTGGTGGATCCTGGCACCCGACAGGCAGCTAACTATAGCCCTCTCCTTGTCCAGCCAAGTTAGTGGGACATCAGTGTGCCTAAATATAGTCGCCTATTACTAGCGTGTTGGGTATGTTATTTTGCGTTAAGGGCTGTGATTGCATGGCACACTGATTATGTGAAGTATGTGCTTCATGGTTGGTGATGGGTTGTGGAGGTTGCCTGGATGTCTGCTTTGGAGGTCTCTGTTGCTTTTGCAGATTTTTATTTAGAGCCTCAGAGTATGTTTTCAGGTATTCATGTGTGTTATTTGCCGGTGTTGATTTATTAGGTCTATGTGAGACTGGTGGTGTGTTGCAAGTTTTTACCCTTCTCCTCTTGACTGTCAGTCCCAGTCTTGGGTTGAGAAAGCTTTGCCTCCAGTTTGGCTATATAATTGCATCTCTCAAATATATTAGTGTTTGATGGTAGGAGGAGAGAGTTGTCTGTGTACATGAAGCAGTTGTAACATTGCCTCAAAATGCCCAGATTCATCAGTTGGACTGGAGAGTACACCAGAAACTGCCCTTTGGATATGCCTGAATAGGGAGAGTAAGCTGTTTTTCTGATTGGCTGGTGGGGATGAATAGAGAGCGTTGTCCTTCTGGACAGTATAGGGGTGTCTAGTGCTAGGGTTAAGTAGTGCTTGCTATGAGTTTTAAGCAAGTGCTTGAATTTGAAATTAATGGTTTGAATGCTAAAGTTGAAGGCTTGTCTAGTTCCAAGGGAAAAATTGAAGAGTAGACTTTGTGGAGCCGAGAATAGGTTAACTCTAGCTAAATGACACTGCCCGGTGCACAAAACCACACAAATGCGGTTTTTATAGCAGGGAAGTGAAAGAGATAGAAATTATCCCAAAATGGTCAATAAACTACTAACTTCTGGGCTGAAACCACTCCTCCAGGGACAGATAGGCTGCTCAAAGCTCCCCTCTCTCACAGGTGAACAGAGAAACTTTCTTCTATCCAAGTAAGGTATGGGAAGCACAGAAACTTGAAACACAGGCCTGGATTCAGCAATAACTTGAAAACTGGACTAAAAAGTGCTCAATGTTCCCCTCTCTCACAGGTGAACAGAGAAATTTCCTTCTATCCAAGTAAGGTATGGGCAACACAGAAACTTGTAGCACAGCCCTGGATTCAGCAATAATCTGAAAACTGGACTATACTAGTTCAGAAAGGCGTGAAAAAGTTGTTTTTTTTTTTGTTTGTTTTGTTTTTCAGAAAATAGAGCAGATACAATCAAAATTAGCCCAAAATGGCCAATAAACTACTAATTTCTGGGCTCAAACCACTCCTCCAGGGACAGATAGGCTGCTCAAAGCTCCCCTCTCTCACAGGTGAACAGAGAAACTTTCTTCTATCCAAGTAAGGTATGGGAAGCACAGAAACTTGAAACACAGGCCTGGATTCAGCAATAACTTGAAAACTGGACTATACTAGTTCAGAAAGGCAGGTAACAAGTATATTTTTTTTGTTTTTTTTTTTTTTTCAGAAAATAGAGTAGATACAATCAAAACAACACTTTAAATGCACAGAAAAGGCTATCGTACTTTAGTGTGTAGCCTACAATAGTTAAATAGATTATTTAAACACAAAAATTACTTAATTCAAGTGCAGGCAGCAAATAAGTACACTATGTAGCAATACCAAACTTTTTAAATCACAGATTCACTAAACAAACTGGAGTTTTAGGCAGAATTAGTTAAGACAGCAGAAAAAGCAGAAAAATGATACTTAATCACACCACAGTCACTCTTTTGTCTCTCTACTGCTGTAGACTCTGCAGAACACCTGGAAAGCACTTGCTGAGCGAAATACAAGAGAAAACCTGGACAAATGCATTTTTTATAGCAGGGAAGTGAAAGAGATATAAATTAGCCCAAAATGGCCAATAAGCTACTAACTTCTGGGCTGAAACCACTCCTGCAGGGACAGATAGGCTGCTCAAAGCTCCCCTCTTTCACAGGTGAACAGAGAAACGTTCTTCTATCCAAGTAAGGTATGGGCAACACATAAACTTGTAACACAGCCCTGGATTCAGCAATAACCTGAAAACTGGACTATATTAGTTCAGAAACGTGGGAAACAAGTATTTTTTTTCAGAAAATATAGCAGATACAATCAAAACCACTTTACCCAATTAACCAGTTAAAAAGCTCAAAACTGAGCCCTGTTCCAGCAGTCTTCAATCAGACAAGTTCTACCTGCACAGTCCTGCCACTAGGGTACAGAGAAACCTTCTCCAAAACAGATGGCCTGGATCAGTGCAAAAGTTATACAAACAAAGCTAGATCCAGACGGCCTGAATCTAGTCTATGCTACAGCAAACAAGGCATATGGATTTCAGAAAGTAACAGTTCAAGTAAGCATGCAAAATAAGCCTTTAACCAGACATTTCCAGCTCAGAAGGGCAGAATCTAGCCTCTCATCCCACAAAAGTGCAGACCACAAACCTTCTTAATGTAAAATAACTGGCCTGAAGCCCAAGTGCTTAACCCAGAACTAATACACTTTTAGAATAACAGACACTGAGCCTTCAATCAGCACTTCCCAACTTAGAAAGATGTACGCTACCTGTCCTGCCACAACAGTGCAGACCACAAACCTTATTAATGTAAAACAACTAGTTTGAAGCCCAAGTGCTTACGCCAAGGGCCTTAGAATAACAGTTACAATTTAATCAGGCTACTAACAAGCAGTAATAAAGGCAGCAGAATAAATTCAATTGAGTACTTTTTAGAAGAGGCAAAAGCAAAATAAGGTAATAAAGTAGGAAGAAACACAAATGCAGTAAAGCAGATGAAGTGCAAATTTTTTTTTTTGGAGAGGGAGGAAACAGAGCAGAATAAGATACTATAGGGGAATGTCCTTCCCAAGTGCTTTCTCTGTACACCACAGAGGAGATGGGACTGGTAGGAGTATCTGAAATCAAAATATGATCTCACTGTACTCAGTTGAGTGAGCAAATGAGATGGGTCCAGAAGGAGTGTGCAAAAACAGATTTACAGCAGGGTCGGACAATTCCAAAGCCACCAAGATGAACACTGCAACAGGAAACAGAGAGTGGTGTGGGGAACTAACTGCAGAGAGACAGAGACACAATATTCACTGAATCAAAGACACACACTATTTACTGACTCAAATCTTAAATAAGTGCAGAGAAAAGAATACTTAAATCAGCTTGTGTCCAGTTGATATATGCAGACAGGTCTCAGTAGCCAGCAACTCCGATTAAAATGATTACTAGAAATGTAACCAACACAGATTTTAATGCTAGCAGAAACCCCCAGGCTAACTAACACTAACACAGGAATTTCAAAGCAGTCTAACAACTTTCAATGAGCCCAGATGGCTACACTTTTTCACACTTCAGGCAGCGTAACTGCAGAGAGACAGAGACACAATATTTACTTATATAAATGTAATAAAAGCACATTGGGGGATGTCAGGGAAGGTAAACAAATTTATAATATGTCATCAATTATGAATTAAACCCATACAGGTGGTAGTCCATAAAATAAAACATAAGCAATGCTAAGCATTGCACAGCTATGCTGACCGGGTGTAAGCATTGTGAAAATATGAAGGCTAAGCAATGAGTAGCCCAGCTAAGTGGATTTGCCCATTAGTAAGCAGTGGTGAACCTGCTCCTTTAAGCATGCCCAACCTTAGCTAAGCAGGTTTGCCTGTAGCTTAGATTAGCTCAGCATATTCAAAACTGTGCAATCACAGCAAAGGGTGGGAAATTGGCCATATTTAAACTTTGCAGACAGGAATACAGCTCATAGCTGGTTGTAGCTCCCCACTGTAGGCAGTATGGCAGATGTTGGAGATGGAATATGCTTTCAAGGGCAGCGCTGGGGCATGCAGGAGTTCAAGGTCATGGTAGTACTCCTTGTAAAAAAATATGATGTGAGACTGTTGCAGGACCAGTACCAGGGCTCCCAATATAAAGCGGAGGCCTGGGAAAGTCTCACCCGCAATCTCACCAGTGCCAATGGTATCCCTCAGACTGGTGAACAGGTCCGGCACCACTATGAAGCAGAGGAAGAGGGAGCTCTTGGACAAGTGGTTCCAAGAAGCATGACAGAGGGGTGATGTCCCAGCAATGTGTAAGTATTCATAGCAATAACTGTTTACCAAAAGTCTAGCCTGTGTATGTGATGAATAGGTATGCATAAATGTTTCTCAGCTGAGTGGGCTGCGAACCAAGAAGCCCACGTCAGCAGGTTGCAGAGGCTGCATCACGAGGCTGGTGAGTAACAACCTAGCCTGTAGTAAAAGTAATGTCTTTCGGCTTTTCCCACTTAGGGGTCACCACAGTGGAACTCCGGTCCGCTTATGATTGCCAGTAGATTTTTATGGTGCCAAGTTGCCAGCCCAATGCCCAACCTTCAAAGAAGGCACACCCATTCACGCACGCACATAACTGCATGTCTTTAATGTCACTCGACTGCGTGGAGGACATGCAGACTCCACACAGAAGGTGCTCCAGCCGAGAATCAAATGGGAGAACCTCTTGCTGTGAGGCGTCAATGCTAACTGCTGCACCACAGCGGCATTTTAACAACCTCGCTTGTAGTATTCATACCAAATAAATATAAAGGAGTAGAATGTCACCTGGTAGTATTAAAAATGGGTATGCTTTGTACTGAATAAACCACAGAATATTACAGTAATAGTCTTATATATGTTATATATAAATAAAACTGTAACTGCCTGTCAATAAAATTCAAAACCCTGGACTGGTTGTGTTTACTCTGATATGATATGATTTGAAATGTGTACAGGTTATGCATAGCAACTATAGCTCTGAAAGCATTAAACAATCAAGTCTCATCTGACAAAGTTAGGGCCTCTATAAGACACAAGATTAACTGATATTAAAAATGTCACATAGAATCTCTCTGCAGTTTGTTCCTCACCCCCCCCTGTTTCCTGATATCTGAATAGTAATGTTGTGTTAACCACTGTTTTCCACACTGTGCTATGTCAAAATGTATGTATAGGAATGCATGCATAAGAATGTTGTAATTACAAGATCAGATAGTACAACAAAGAGAGAATGAGAAAGAAATCATTCAAGAAAGACACAGCAGTTTCTCAATAACTCCTTCTGATGAAACACACACTTGTTTTATTTTTAGCAGAAACAGCCACAGTTCGAATCCTGGGCGTGGTAGTAAGCTGTATGCATAATTTCAACTAGGATTTTGTGAAACTGTGTAGAAACAGTCAGGAAGTGTTAAAAAACATTCCATCCACAGGGGTTCCAGGTAAGAGAAGGTATAAGAAGGCTGTAGTTATACTGTGTCCAACGGGTCTATATTAAAATCTCGAAGTCTAACAATACCGAATACAATATTGTCAACATGAGAATACTGAAACCGCACTGCATAGAAAACGTTTAAACGGAAAAACTCTGTAGGGGGAGATTTCTGTTTACTTCAATGTAGTGCGTTCTTGAAATTGGTATATTTAAGTAGGGGGGGTGTGGGGGTACAGGGGGGCTTGCCTCCCAGCCTACACACTATTTAGGTTTTTTTTTTTTTTTTTTTAATTTAGTATTGTTTTTTTGGTTTAGTTGGTTTAAGACTTCAATCACTAAAGTTTGATCTTTAGTGATTCAAAGTTTTAAACCTTCAAGATTATAATATAGACCCATGTCCAACACCCATGGTCCAACCCCAAGGCTGCAAATAACAGCAAGATAAGTACATACACCAAGTGGTCTCCCCCAAGAAATATTCAAAAGTGTTATGCTGTCACAGCTACTGGTCCCTGCTAACAACAACATGGGTGACTGATAGAAATCAAGGCAGAGTGTGTCTGTAGCACACACACAGTATGAGTGCATATATGTAACCATGATTATGTGAATATGGCTAGAAATAGTCAAGTAGTATTAACAAACATTCCCTCCACAGGTCTTCCAGATAAGAGAAAGTATAAAGTAGCTATAAAAAGGCTGTAATTATACTGTGTACAAACATACCACTGCCCAACCCATCGCCATAGCTGTAATAATACCTGTAGAGTAATGAGGAGAGTAATGATCATTAAAGCTGTGACCACTGCAAGAATCTACATTTGTTAACTGACATCTCTCTCCCCCCCCCCGCATCTTATCTTCACAAATAATCTAAACACATAAATGAATGGGTATGTTTTCCACCAAACCTACGGTTGGGACATGTGTCCTGTTGTTCTGCAAATGTTGAAATTTATTCCAGTTAATATTCCCTGTTCATATACTATCCTTGGTGGCCTCTTGCTATCAATATAACTTGCATGCCGGTGTAACGCCCACTGTGGTTCCATATATGCATGTGTTCTGTTTGCTATGCAAATGTTCCAAATCTGTTGTTTTGTGTTAATGGGAATACTCATGTATGCTGTTATAACTAATCCTGGAATGTGTTTACTACTACTAACCAACATATGGTCTAAAACTGCAACACCATAGCATGTCAGGGAAGGCTAATCCCAGCAGATCCATCTATCCCACCTCATCTGGCCATGGCCCCGAGCCCCAGCACATCTAGGACCCACCCCAGGACCTCCTCATCCACTGGTCCACCTTTTGGTGGAACTGCTTTTGAGGATGGGGCTCATTCCTCCTGGGTGTGTGCACAGACAGGATCTTGTCACCCACAGCCAGGTCTGGGGTCTGGTGGGTAGCAAGCTCCTCAAGGAATTTGAGATCTGCCATGCCAGCTTTACGGACACATGGTACAATTAGAGGGTCAGCCTTCCCCTCCTGCTGAGCCCCCAGCACAGCCACCTTCGGGGACTAAAGGTGTAGTGGTGACTGCCCATGGATGGGGACCTCAGTCCCACTGTATCCATTAGGGGGCTCATGGGCTTCTGATTACCAGACTCCCCTCCCCATCCAAGGTGTTTACCCCCCATGTGTCATATACTGCCCCTGTATGCTGTCTTGTCTGTCTTCCTACCCAACCTACCTCAGCAAATATACCTGCTATCCTTCCCCAACATCCCACTTTCACCTTAAAAAAAATAAAAGGGCAATCTGTTCCCCCCCAAAAAATGTTGCCCCATACATAGCTGACCATTTTGCACACGTGTCAACTGGACACATAATCTTGTCTAATTGGCTTAACAACACATTATTGTTGTCCTCACCCCTCTATCTCGGGTTTGAGTGTCCAAATGTACCTGAAATTCAGGATATATGGACAACTGTTGCTGTAGAAGAAATGGACAGCTATGGTCCTTCCCTACATCCATCCTGCACATTCCTAGCTTTCTTTTAGATTGTTTTACCCTTTATGCCACCTTTTTCACCACTTTCATATCACCCCTTATTTCTATTCTTTTAAAGAAATTAGCATGGGGGTAAGCAGGAGTAAGCAGTAGTAAGCGGGATTAAGCATGTTTTTGCAGTGTTAAGTGATGCCTACACAGATTAAGTACTTTTAGGGCTAACTGTCTGTAAGCATATTTAACCAGAAGTTAGAATTGCTTACCACAGCGCGAACCCAACAAACCCACTTACAACTGCTTAAAAGTGCCTTAATCACTCTGTATCCAACAGCCCTTGTTCTGCCCAGCAACGAAATAACCTGATCTAGCAAATTTGGAACCCAGTACCCCAGACACCATAGCCACAACAGATTACCACTAAGCCTTGTGACCAGTAAACAGCTCTGATGTTTATTTAAACATATCATGCAGCACAGTCATTCAACAGTAGGGAAAATGTGTGTGTGTGTGTGTGTGTGTGTGTGTGTGTGTGTGTGTGTGTGTGTGTGTGTGTGTGTGTGTGTGTGTGTGTGTGTGTGTGTGTGTGTGTGTATATATATATATATATATATACATACACACACACACACATACATATACATATATACATATATATATATATATATATATATATATATATCCAACAGCCCTTGTTCTGCACAGCAACAAAATAATCAACCCTTGCAAATCTTAACCCAGGACTCTGCACACCATAGCCACAGAAGGTCACCACTAAGCCATCTGAGCCGTAGATATGTCTGATGTTTATTCAAACATATCATGCAGCACAGTCATTCAACAGTACGGAAAAATGTGTTTGTGTGTGTATATATATATATTTATATATATATATATATATATATATATATATATATATATATATATAAAACCCTACTAACTTCAGCACTCGTTGTAAGGAGTATATCCAAATTCCAATGGCCAAAGATGCGAACAGCAATACTTTTCTTCCAATTTTATTAATTATCCATTCATGATGGCTTCAAACTGCTACAATTCCTGGTACTACAGACCGGTTTCACCATATAGGTGTCATCAGTGTTCACAGTACCCGGATAAACTCGCCGTACATTTAAATTACATTTTTGAACGCCCATTTAAACACGTATACCTATATAATAACAGCAATAGCTAAACAGGCATATTTAAACTACATATATATCTATATTATATAAACATCCACAAACCAGCTATCCAAAATATATTGAAAACAATAAAACTCTTACATATTGATGGAAAAACATATGACATTAGGTTCAAAAACTTTCATTCAACCCCGGTTTAAATAGGGCACCCAATTGAAAGATCCACATTTTTTTCTTTTTTATCCAAAATTCTATGCTTTTGTGACATAGTCAAAAATTCACCTAATACTCTATCCCTACATAAACAAAATGTGCACTTTTATGTTCTAACTGATGTTTATATAAAGCACTTTGCGTTCTTTTACAATTTATGTCACTGACATGTAATGCTATTTTATTTTTAAAAATCCTGGACGTTTGTCCTACATAAAAGGCTCCACATCTACATATCACCATGTAAATTATCCAGCTCATATTACATGTGATTAAACTTCTAATGTGAAATACTTTAGTGGTATTAGGAGAAGTGAAAGATTTAGTTTTCGATACTATTTGACAATATATACAATTGGCACGAAACATGCTACCCTTCATGGTTTCTCTAAGTGGTTTTCTATCCATGAAAGAAGATTTTTTATGCTTTAAACGTCCAGGATTTTTAAAAATAGAATAGCATTACATGTCAGTGACATAAATTGTAAAAGAACGCAAAGTGCTTTATATAAACATCAGTTAGAACATAAAAGTACATCTCATACTTTGACTAAAAATGAGAGAAATGTGCTTAATAAAGGTTTGAATTATGTACCTGCATTTTTTTGTATCACATGTCTGTTGTTGCTGATGTTAAAAACTTCTGTCGTTCTTTAAATTTAAGTTTTTTCTTTAATGATAAAGGTGAAAAAACACCACCCAGTGGATTTAAGGTTAAAAAAATCTACTTTTCGGCCCCCTTATCATCCAGTAGTGAAGATGTTTGAAGAGCGTGTGTTAAGTGAACTACACAACAATCAGGATGTAATATTTAGAAATTACAGTAATAATATGAATAAACAAGAAAAGGATACTTTGTATAAACTACAGGATGACGATAAGTTAGTGATAGTTAAAGCTGATAAAGGTGGGGCAATAGTTATATGGGAATCGAAAGATTACGACAAAGAAGTTTTAAGACAATTGAATGATCATACTTCATATATGAGGTTACCATTTGATCCTAGTAATGGATTTAAAGCTACCATAGATGCATTCTTGGAGGATGCAGTTAATAAAGGGATGCTAACTATGGATATTCATCAACAACTATTAGTATCTGAAATGGTATCGCCTACATTTTACATACTTCCTAAGATACATAAAACTATTTTAAATCCCCCGGGTAGACCTATAATGTCCAGCAGGGACTCTCTGATAGAGCCATTATCTATGTATCTAGAGGATAAACTTAAGGTTTTATTACCTTTGATTAGAGCCCGTATTAAAGACAGTACTGAATTTTTGAGACTGATGGATGATATAAGTGTTCCCTCACATGCATACTTGTGTACTCTTGATGTTCAGTCATTGTATACCAGTATCCCTCATAAAATGGGCCTGGCTGCAGTTAACTATTGGGCTGAATATTCTGTTTTTTATACTAAAGCCCAAATAGATTTTCTACTCAGAATGTTGAGTATGGTTTTGGAGCATAATTACTTTATGTATAAAAAGGAATGGTTTCTGCAGATGAACGGTACTGCTATGGGTACTAATTTTGCACCCATTTATGCAGACCTTTTTATGGGCTATTTAGAGGCTAGGATGATATATAATGACAAGAATATATATAAAAAATATATGGACATGTGGTGACGATTTCTAGATGATTGTTGGTGTGTCTGGATAGGGACAGCTGAAAAATGGTATGAGTTTAATGAATATTTGAACAACAATACTTTTAGAATACGTTTCACTAGCAAGATTGAACAATTTACCATAGATTTTTTGGATGTTAATATTACCAAATTGTTAGATGGAACAGTTAAGACTAGTATATATAGAAAACATTTTACTAAGAATTCATTATTAGAGGCGAACAGCTGCCATCCTAGACATATAACTGAAAATATACCAAAGGCACAGTTTACTAGGTTGAAACGCCTATGTAGTGATGAGCAGGAGTTTAATAAAGAGGCAGCAAATATGCATGAGAGGTTTATACATAGAGGCTATGATAGTAATTTAATTATGGGTGCTCTTGAATATGGTAAAATGCAGAATAGGAATAAATTACTGAGTGGTAATCAAGACAAAAAAGCAATACAGACGAATACTATGAGATTCATTACTACATATGGTACTAATACTTTTAAAATCAAACAGGTTATACAAAAACATTGGTCGATTTTAAAAAATGATCCATACTTTGATCAAATAGTAGGTGACCAATGCAGTTTTGGGTATCGTAGAGGAAAGAATATAGGCGATTACCTAAATAAGCATAAAAAATCTTCATTCATGGATAGAAAACCACCTAGAGAAACCATGAAGGGTAGCATGTTTTGTGGCAATTGTATATATTGTCAAATAGTATCGAAAACTAAATCTTTCACTTCTCCTAATACCACTAAAGTATTTCACATTAGAAGTTTAATCACATGTAATACGAGCTGGATAATTTACATGGTGATATGTAGATGTGGAGCCTTTTATGTAGGACAAACGTCCAGGATTTTTAAAAATAAAATAGCATTACATGTCAGTGACATAAATTGTAAAAGAACGCAAAGTGCTTTATATAAACATCAGTTAGAACATAAAAGTGCACATTTTGTTTATGTAGGGATAGAGTATTAGGTGAATTTTTGACTATGTCACAAAAGCATAGAATTTTGGATAAAAAAGAAAAAATGTGGATCTTGAAATTGGGTGCCCTATTTAAACCAGGGTTGAATGAAAGTTTTTGAGCCTAATGTCATATTTTTTTCCATCAATATGTAAGAGTTTTATTGTTTTCAATATATTTTGGATAGCTGGTTTGTGGATGTTTATGCAATATAGATATATATGTAGTTTAAATGTGCCTGTTTAGCTATTGCTGTTATTATATAGGTATTCTTCTTTAAATGGGTGTTCAAAAATGTAAATTAAATGTACGGCAAGTTTATCCGGGTACTGTGAACACTGATGACGCCTATATGGTGAAACTGGTCTGTAGTACCAGGAATTGTGGCAGTTTGAAGCCATCATGAATGGATAATTAATACAATTGGAAGAAAAGTATTGCTGTTCGCATCTTTGGCCATTGGAATTTGGATATACTCTTTACAACGAGTGCTGGAGTTAGTAGGGTTATCTTTATAGTCCGTGCACATTTGTGTGGTTGGTCGGATGTATGGGCACCTATAGAGAAGTAGTGTATATATATATATATATATATATATATATATATATATATATATATATATATATATATATATATGCATATATGTATATATATATATATGAATATATATATATATATATATATATATATATATATATATATATATATATATATATATATATATATATATACACTCTCACACACACACACACACACACACACACACACACACACACACACACACACACACACACACATACATATTTATTTATTACATTTTATTGACCGGGAATATTTGACTGGGCCAGAGGCCTGTTTACAGCTGAGGCCTGTGGAGAAAAGCTCCACAAAAAATACAATACAAGTAGATTTTAGATACACAGATTATCATAAAATAGAATGCATTTTTACAATATCAAAACAAACATCTCAAAAATAGAATGCATTTTTACAATATCAAAAAAAGCATTACATATCAAGAAGAAAAGTTTCACAAGTATTGTGTGTTTACTGGTGGATATCAAAGGGGAAGATCTACCTCAATGAACAAACACAACAGTATGGTGGGAATTGAAAACCTGCTAATAGAATCAGCTCTGTAGGAAATAAACCAGTAGCTGAAGTAAAGCATTATTCACATATTGAGAGAGAGCTAATGGCAAAGGGGGTAGAGGAAGTAGAACTAAATTACAAAAAAGCAGGAGGAGAGACTGGAGAGTAACTAACAAGAGAGGAGAGGGGGTTCAAGCAGGGGAGTGACAGGAGCATAACCAATGGTTGCTAAGGTGGTGTTTTAGTAGTGTTTTGAATTGGTCATATGAGGGTATGTAACTTAGGGTTTCTGGGAGGGAGTTCCAGAGTTTGGCTCTATTGTGGGAATAGAGAGAGCCACCATGTTGGTTGTGGGAGTTGGATACCTTAAGTAAGAGTTTGTTGGAGGATCTGAGAGCTCGATGGTTGGAGTATGGTTGAAATAAGGAGGATATGGCAGAGCATTAATTGAGATGGCAGATTATTCTGTGGGTTAAGGCTAGATGATTGAGAGACAGAAGGTTGGGTAACTCTAGCCAGTTTAATGCTGAAAGTGATGAGCAGTGATGGGATGTGAGTGGGAGGTTGGTGGCAAATTTAGCAGTTTTATGGTAACATGATTCCAGTTTATTGAGTTCTGATTTCCGGAGGGTGGTGAAGACAATGGAACCATAGAGAAGGATACTTAGATGTGTGCGTGCAGTGGTAAGACTGGCATTGGGTGTTAGGAATGTTTTGGCTCTATACAGGCTACTTAACTCGATGTAGATATGTACATAATATTTGAGGTATTCGTCTATGGTAATACCTAAGAGTTTTGTCTGGTTAGTGAGGGCAAGTTTGGTACTGTTAATAGAGATGATGGATAGCGGGATTTGTGAAGTTTTGGATTTTTTTTTCTAAATACTATAACTTTGGTTTTGTTGGGATTTAAAAGGAGTTTGTGTTGTGAGAGGTAGGATTCGATGTCCTGAAAAACAGATTGCATTCTAATTTGGAGATCAAGGGTGGAAGGAGCTGAACAGATAAGGGTTGAATCATCAGCATACTGAACTATGGAGGCATGCTGGGTTGCTGTGCAGAGGTTATTGGTGAATAAGATAAAGAGGAGTGGACCAAGAATGGAACCTTGGGGAACTCCCACAGAGGTGGGGAGGAGAGGGGAGAATGAGGTGTCCCATATTGTAGCCTGTTGATGATTAGAAATATAACTATGGAACCAGGTTAGTGTGGGTGAGCTAAGGCCATAGGTGGATAGTTTGTTAAGAAGGAGCTGATGGGACATGGTGTCAAAGGCTTTAGACATGTCTAGAAATACAGAAGCAACCTGTTGTCCTTTGTTCAAGTGTTGGTGGATGGAGTTAGTAAAGGCAAGGAGAGCTGTACTAGTACTGTGCTTTGACCAGAAACCATGCTGAGAGTTGGAAAATAGGTTTTTGATAAGGAAGTAGTTTAAGAGTTGGTTGTGGATGCATTTCTCTAGGATTTTTACGAGGGGGGAGAGAATTGCTATGGGGCAGAAGTCTGTTATTTCCTTAGATGGGGCATCTTTATGTAATGGAATAATATGAGATATTTTCAAAATGTGAGGGACATACTGTTCATTGATAGAGTGATTGATGAGTATTGAGATGAGATATGCAATTACAGGGGCTGCCAGTTTTAGGAATTCATCAGGGAGTTTGTCAGCAGCTGTGCGGCTTGGTTTGAGTTTGGACAAGAGAGTTTTTATGTAGTTAATTTGTATAGTTGTGAAGAAGAGGGTATTGGGACTGACTACAGCCCTCTCCTCTCAAGCCCATTACCTTCTCTCCCATTCCTCCAAACCCTGTTAGCACAGTCAACCCTGATAATTGTCCAGCCCCCTTTACATAACGCAAACAAATAAAACAATACTGATTACCTTACTGCCGCGACTATTTTTATTTTATCACCTTACTGCCTATGAACATAAATTTTATCTATGTATTCACTACCCAAAAGGTCAAACAGCCTCCCATGACTTCTCACACAAGACTACATACCTAACCACCCCCACACACCCGATCTACTGCCCCCAACAAAATATCACCCTTGTAAAGCCACAAAATGCAATCCTAAAGATAAAGACTATATAAAACTAATAAACAAAATCCTAAAGCTTAGAGTATCCTGTCACTATAATCTTATAATACTTGGGGACATTCATCCCAGCCATGGCCCACCTACCCCCAATAACATTCACTCCCCTACCACAAACCCCACAGTCAAGCTACCCATATTTACTCCCACTAGTACCCTCCTAGCATTTCACCTAAATATTAGAAGTATTAACAATAAAATTCCCAACCTGCATGCCCTCCTAGCAACCCACTCCCCAGACATTATGTGTCTTACGGAAACCTGGCTTAAACCAACTACTACTGATAATGAGATATTACCATCAGGCTATAATATACACCGACCTGACCACACCACAAAGAAAGGAGGGGGGATAGCAGTCCTTTACAAAATACTCTAGCTGTTAATAGAGAAACCATACAACCGCCCCAATTCAATAATGCAGAACTCCTCATAACTAAACTACAGAATAACCATAAGAAATGCTTGTACATCAATTGTGCCTACATTCCACCAGGTAACAATATAACTGCCCTAGAGAATATCCTCTATTGGCTATCCACTACCTATCCCCAAGAAACCATAGTTCTTGGTGACTTTAATACCAATTGGCACTCCTGCTCCTCCAAACCCCCCATCACCCCTATAAACTTATCTGGATTTAAGCAAACTATAACCTATCCCACTAGGATCAACAAACCAACCAAGAGGGAAAGCATCCTAGGCTGGATATTAGTCAATAACCAACCCCAACTGTACACAGCTGGGACTCTCCCTGACAACCTTAGTGATCATTTACTAACCTATATCATAAAACACAAGGCAGGCACCCCCCCCCCCCCCACACACACACACACACACACACACACACACACACACACACCAGACCAAATACAAAACACTTAGAAACAAGAAAAACTTCAACCCTGCTATTTTCCTAAATGAATTAAAGGCAGTTGACTGGTCAAAACTAAAAAAATCTATCATTCGAAGAGGCCATAGCTTATTTTAACACTAAATTCCTAAGTATCCTTGATTCCCATGCTCCAGCAAGTACTATAAAAACTAAATCAAACACAGCACCATGGCTCACAAAGGATACCAGGTCAAAAATCAAAACTAGGAACAGAGCCTGGGGCAGCTGGCGATCAACTAAAGCCCCACTTGACCATTTAAAATGCCGCCAACTCAGGAATGAAACAAAAAAATCTATCCTAGTAGATAAAAAAGCTACTACCAAAATCTCCTACATAAACATCAAAACAACCCTCAAAAGTTCTGGGCAGGCTTAAATCAGCTTCTTAATCCAGGTCAGTCTACCACCACAACCCCTGCAAACCTCGCCCATAATTCTCCAGAGACCATAGCTGGCGCCTATAATAACTGTTTCACTGAAACAATCCAATCCCTAGCAAATCAACTAACCCCCACAAACTTCATCCCCACCTCCAATCTACCCAGTAATCATCCCCAATTTAGCTTCCAACCCATTTCCACCACTTTTATCAAAACACTAATGAAAAAAATTAAAACCTACTACCCTCTCTGCCGACCTCCTCCCTGCAGACTACCTACAAATAGCAACAGAGGCCATTGCATACCCCATATCTATCCTGATCAATAGAACCTTATCCGAAGGTGCTATCTCCTCCCTCTGGAAAATACCCCACGTCATCCCACTCCATAAAGGTGGAAGTTCCACAGAATTATCCAACTACAGACCCATTGCCATTCTTTCCCCACTAGCCAAAATAATGGAGAAATACGTACACAAGCAACTAATGCAATACCATACACAGAATAACCTACTGTCCCACTCCCAGCATGGCTTCAGGCCACATCACAGCACTACCTCTGCCCTCCTTTCCTTTACTAACATCATAAACCAAAACAGGAATGACAATAGGCTATCATCTGCCCTCTTTCTTGACCTATCAAAAGCCTTTGATATGGTCAACCATGAACTCCTCATTCTCTCTCTAAACTCAATTTCTCTGGATAAACATGCAATCCAGTGGTTCCAGTCCTATCTGACTGACAGAAAATAGGCTGTATTATGGCTGGAAAAGCTGTCCAGCCAGCTACCTCTCACTCTTGGTGTCCCTCAAGGCTCCAAACTAGGACCACTACTCTTCTCTATTTTCATCATTAACCTTCACACTGCTATCCCTAAAGCTACTTGCATTTAATATTCAGATGATTCAGCTCTCATCTGCTCAGCCACTTCCCCATCCGACCTGCAAATCTTAACCCAAAACACATTTAACACTATTGAAAACTGGCTCTCCAACCAGCGTCTACTGCTGACCCCCAATAAAACTGAACTTCTATAAAACAACTGGTTTGAAGCCGAAGTGCTTAAACCAAGGGCCTTAGAATAACAGTTAATCAGGCTACAAACAAGAAGTAATAAAAGCAGCAGAATAAATTCAATTGAATACTTTTAAGAAGAGGTAAAAGTAAAATAAGGTAATAAAGTAGGAGGAAACACAAATACAATAAAGCAGATGAAGTGCAAATTTTTTTTTTGGAGAGGGAGGAAACAGAGCAGATTAAGATACTATAGGGGAATGTCCTTCCCAAGTGATCTCTCTGTACACCACAGAGGAGATGGGCCTGCAGGAGTATCTGAAATCAAAATATGATCTCACTGTACTCAGCTGAGTGAGCAAATGAGATGGGTCCAGGAGGAGTGTGCAAAAACAGGTTCACAGCAGGGGCGGGCAATTCCAAAGCCACCAAGATTAACACCACAACAGGAAACAGGGAGGGGGATGGGGAACTAACAGCAGAGAGACAGACACACAATATTTACTGAATCAAAGACACACAATATTTACTGACTCAAATCTTAAATAAGTGCAGAGAAAAGAATACTTAAATCAGCTTGTGTCCAGTTGATATATGCAGACAAGTCTCAGTAGCCAGCAACTCCAATTAAAATGATTACTAGAAATGTAACCAACACATATTTTAATGCTAGCAGAAACCCCCAGGCTAACTAACACTAACACAGGGATTTCAAAGCAGTCTAACAACTTTCAATGAGCCCAGATGGCTACACTTTTTCACACTTCAGGCAACTTAACTGAAGAGAGACAGAGACACAATATTTACTGAATCAAAGACACACAATATTTACTGACTCAAATCTTAAATAAGTGCAGAGAAAAGTATACTTAAATCAACTTGTGTCCAGTTGATATATGCAGACAAGTCTCAGTAGCCAGCAACTCCCATGAAAATGATTACTAGAAATGTAACCAACACAGATTTTAATGCTAGCAGAAATCCCCAGGCTAACTAACACTAAGAAAGGAATTTCAAAGCAGTCTAACAACTTTCAATGAGCCCAGATGGCTACACTTTTTCACACTTCAGGCAACTTAACTGCAGAGAGACAGAGACACACTATCTACTTATATAAATGTAATAAAAGCACATTGGGGGATGTCAGGGAAGGTAAACAAATTTATAATATGTCAGGAATTATGAATTAATCTGATACAGGTGGCAGTCCATAAAATAAAACATAAGCAATGCTAAGCATTGCAACAGCTATGCTGACCGGGTGGAAGCATTGTGTAAATATGAAGGCTAAGCAATGAGTAGCCCAGCTAAGTGGATTTGCCCATTAGTAAGCAGTGCTGAACCTGCTCCTTTAAGCACGCCCAACCTTAGCTAAGCAGGTTTGCCTGTAGCTTAGCTTAGCTCAACATATTCAAAACTGTCCAATCACAGCAAAGGGTGAGAAATCGGCCATATTTAAACTTTGCAGACAGGAATACAGCTCATAGCTGCTTGTAGCTCCCCACTGTAGGCAGCATGGCAGATGTTGGAGAGGGAATCTGCTTTCAAGGGCAGCGCTGGGGCATACAGGAGGTCAAGGTCATGGTAGGACTCCTTGTAAAAAAAATATGATGTGAGACTGCTGCAGGACCAGTACCAGGGATCCCAATACAAAGCGGAAGCCTGAGAAAGTCTCACCTGCAATCTCACCAGTTCCACTGGTATCCCTCAGACTGGTGAACAGGTCCAGCACCACTATGAAGCAGAGGAAGAGGGAGCTCTTTGACAATTGGTCCAAGAAGCATGACAGAGGGGTGATGTCCAAGCATTGTATAAGTATTAATAGCAATAACTGCTTACCAAAAGTCCAGCACGTGTATGTGATGGATAGGTATGCATAAATGTTTCTCAGCTGAGCAGGCTGTGAACCAGGAAGCCCATGCCAGCAGGTTGCAGAGGCTGTGTCACAAGGCTGGTGAGTAACACCCTAGCTTGCAGTAAAAGTAATGTCTTTTGGCTTTTCCCACTTAGGGGTCACCACAGCAGAACACCGGTCCACTAATGATTGGCAATGGATTTTTATGGTGCCAAGTTGCCAGCCTGATGCCCAACTTTCAAAGAAGGCACACCTATTCACGCACGCACCTACATGCATGTCTTTAATGTCACTCGACTGCATGGAAGACATGCAGACTCCACACAGAAGGTGCTCCAGCCGAGAATCAAATGAGAGAACCTCTTGCTGTGAGGCAACAATGCTAACTGCTGCACCACAGTGGCATTTTAACAGCCTCGCTTGTAGTATTCTTACCAAATACATATGAAGGAGTAGAATGTCACCTGGTAGTATTAAAAATGAGTATGGTTTGTACTGAATAAACCAGAGAATATTACAGTAATAGTCTTATATAGGTTATATATAAATAAAACTGTAACTGCCTGTCAATAAAATTCAAAACCCTGGACTGGTTGTGTTTACTCTGATATGGTATGATTTGAAATGTGTACAGGTTATGCATAGCAACTATAGCTCTGAAAGCATTAAACAATCAAGTCTCATCTGACAAAGTTAGGGCCTCTATAAGACACAAGATTAACTGATATTAAAAATGCCACATACATACAGCTGATATCTGAATAGTAATGTTGTATTAACCATTGTTTTCCACACTGTTCTATGTCAAAAGGTATGTATAGGAATGCATGTATAAGAGTGTTGTTATTACAAGATCAGATAGTACAACAAAGAGAGAATGAGAAAGAAATCATTCAAGAAAGACACAGCAGTTTCTCAATAACTCCTTCTGATGAAACACACACTTCTTATATTTTTAGCAGAAACAGCCACAGATCGAATCCCGGGAGTGGTAGTAAGCTGTATGCATAATTTCAACTAGGATTTTGAGAAACTGTGTAGAAACAGTCAGGTAGTGTTAACAAACATTCCCACCACAGGTGTTCCAGGTAAGAGAAGGTATAAGAAGGCTATAGTTATACTGTGTCCAACGGGTCTATATTAAATTCTCGAAGTCTAATAATATCGAATACGATATTGTCAACACGAGAATACTGAAACCGCACTACATAGAAAACGTTTAAAAGGAAAATCTCCGTAGGGAAGATTTCTGTTTACTCCAATGTAGTGCATTCTTGGAGTTGGTATATTTAAGTAGAGGGGTGTGGGGGGTGCGGTCCCCCATGTGGGGGTGCAGGGGGGCTTGCCCCCCTGCCTACACACTATTTAT